>NC_084825.1:530208-830208 GCF_958449725.1 Rosa rugosa
ATTGATGACGCCCACTATGAACCACATTCATTTCTTGGTTTAATACATCCATAAAGAAAAGTACACAGGACTTTACAGAACTAAAATGATAGGATAGATAGCCAATGCATTATTCTGTATCTTATTATGGTGTAGAAAGAGACGGAAGAAAAACCACAGCAAGTGGTCTAGTGGTTGAGCGTCTTGGTTAGGAACCGCCAGGCACTGTGCTGCAATGCACAGTTGAAGCATTTCACATGTGCCGAGGGATAAATCCTCGGGCCTAAGAAGCCTTTGGGATACCAGACACTATCAAAAAAGAAGAGATAGGAGAAAAGAGTGCCACTAGACGCACTCTGGTTGCCAATCATGAAGACTCATCCGGACATGATTTCACTTTATCAACAATACTGATAGACTATCCAGAGAAGAGAATTAGTCTCTCTACAAGGTTATTTAATATCCCTAACAGGCTTCAGAATTTGGAGGTTAGAGCTATTCAGGTGATAGACATGAAAGCCTAAAAACAATTGTAAACTTCCTTATAGCCAGAATACCAACTAGTACCGTCACCTTTATGCTGTGTGATAAAATGTACTCATGGTTGAAGAAATCATAAACTTGGTGAGACAGAAGTTCATGGAATCAGGGGTTTGTCAGCGGCCATGTTCTTGGAGAGGAAAACAAAAGGAAGAAACCCTCTTTTCCCCATTAAAGGAAACACTAAAAAGAAATTTAAAAATATAACACACACAATTCCATCTTGTAATAATGAATTTAAGTATATAGTCTAGAGCAAGGCCTCTATTTATAGGGAAGACCCTAAAATCCCTAATTAATCTGAAAACTAGCCTTCAAAAAAGAATAATGCCAGTCGTCTACAATAAGCCAATAAAAGTAACAGAAAATCTAATTCACAATAGTGCTAATATAGCAAAGTGAACAGTAGCCAGCAAAAGAACTTCCTTGAAAAAGAGTCCCTGGTCTGGTCCTGTAATAATACTGCATTATCCCAAACTTGCCACTTGACTTGTCGCAAAAAGATGAAGTTCAAAATTATCTAACAGTTGGATTATTTCAGGAAAAAAAAACACATAGATCCTCAGGAAGTAAGCATGTCTAAATAGTCGGTGGTAGCAAGAGCCAAATTGGAAATCATGGCAAAGATCACAACATTACAATACTTGTCAAATGCTAATAACAAGATAAAGTACGGACAGGCATATGACTGACCTCTGAAGGACCAAACAAGCAAACTTTGAAGTTCCCATCAGCTAAGAGTCGCAATCTATTGCAACCAGCACAAAAATGCTCAGTCATTGATGTGATAAAAGAAACTGTACCAAGATGATCATCTATCCTGAAATTCTTGGCAGTATCAGTTGGGTGATCCTGAAGTCTTTTTAGGCCTGTAAAATGTTTTGCCTGTTCACAATAATAAGTAAATTAAGGAATGTACAACAGTATAGGGAACATTCAGACAATTAGTAGGATTATCCGTCAGAGTTCTACCTTACCACTCTATCCAACATTTCTGCGTAGGGTACAAGTTTCTTAACATTCCATACATTTCCATCAAAAGGCATGAACTCAATGAATCGAATGTTAATTGGCTTTTCACGTGTCAGCTCTACGAAATCGCAAATCTCATCATCATTGAACCCACGCATTACAACGCAATTTACCTGAATAAGAGCACAGATTACATATAAAGACGCATGCATTTGTATATACGGGGCGTAGGAATGATACTTGATAAGCACGTTCCCCATCAGCAAAACCAGAAACAATAAGTAATAGTAATCATAAACCCATCAACAAAAATGAAAGATTGCATAAGCAAGGAAAATGGTTCAAAAGCAAGAGTGTACCAGAATAAGTTTGAGAAGCAGGAAATACCTTAACAGGATTATAACCGAGGTCTATGGCAGCATTAATTGAGTCCATAACCCTTTCATGCCCTTTACGCCTGGTCAGAAATTCAAACTTTGCAGGGACCAAGGTGTCTAAACTAATATTCACCGCACTAAGGCCGCATTCTTTCAACTTGGGAAGTTT
Source organism: Rosa rugosa (assembly GCF_958449725.1). NCBI lineage: Eukaryota > Viridiplantae > Streptophyta > Magnoliopsida > Rosales > Rosaceae > Rosa > Rosa rugosa. Next base: position 532,246 of record NC_084825.1, read on the forward strand.
TCGTGCAAGAGTGATTCCATTAGTAGTGATAGCCAGTGTTTTTAGTCCCTTCAAGTTAGACAAGTGTAAGCATATGTCTTCAATATCTTTCCTGACGGTTGGCTCCCCTCCAGTCAAACGAATTTTATCGACTCCTGAGCTTACAAATAGATTAGCCAAACGAACAAGCTCATTCTGTGAGAGAATCTTAGGGCCAGGAGTGAGGCTGACACCCTCGGCCGGCATGCAGTATTGACATCGCAGATTGCAACGCTCTGTTAAAGAGATCCTCAAGTAAGTGTGCTGCCTTCCAAAAGAATCAATCAACATATTGGAAACAGGATTATCTTTTGGAAGCTCCTCCGGTAACTTGGCACAACAAGTTGCGTAAGGGGAGCCATTTTTCATTCGCTTTTGCTGATGAAGTAAGCCCTTGGCATCACCATTGCTGGACCCAGTTTCAAAGCATGAGCACTGATAAGATTAAATTATTTCCATGAGAATCATCAACTGGCTAGGCCTCTAAACTTATTCATCATAATATATGGAAATCCAAGCCCTGATCCTTACCAGTAATACAATTGAAAAAAAAAAAAAAAAACTGTATTGGGGTAGAGGCTGTTAATGAAGATAGAACAAAGCTAAAGGTGATGCAAGAAAAGAGAAAAGAGAGAGATACCAAGAAAGAATTGAAATTTCCAAAGCCTGTACGCAAGTGGGGAAGCTTTGATAGATGGCGCTTCATCATTTTCACAAATGAAAGCAGAGAAGAAGAGTTATCTTTTATCTTGATATGGTGGGTAGTGAAACCAAAGCAGAGCAGAAATTGGGACCTAACCTTACCCGCCTCAATGTGTTTTAGTCCTTCCTTCCGTCCTTTTGGAATAGTCGAAAGGCCGCCTCAACTTCTGATAGCAATTGACCCGTCTTGGATCCTCTGTTCAAATCTCAACCGTAGTATACCATATGCCGCCAGTGGATGGTGCACTATCATTTCTTTTAATCTCGACCGTTCATTGGTATTATTGGCCTTTTTGATTTGTCCGTTACTGCGCCGCTCGGCTCCCGTTGCAGTAAAACTAAAAAGGCAGAAAATAAAAAGAGATGATCGAGTTAAGGTGAACTGGGTTTAGGGTCGGGTAAGTACCGAGGGAGCCGTCGGGTATTTGCAGTAAAACTAAGTTTGTTTGCATTTCTGTAATTACTCACTTGTTTTAATAGCTGATTTTGTGGCTGCAGTAGTCTTGGTCGGAATTCTTCCGCAGTGTCTCCAACCATAATTTTACGACTGTAATTATTTGTGATATGATCGATATTTACTATATTATCAATGATTGTTCATTTTTAACATACATGGTCGGCTCTTTGCCCTGGAATTATTTATTTATTTATTTACTCTCTTTTTTCTAATCTCTAGTGGGCAATGAGAAAGATATTGCCATGTTCTTCCAGATGATCTCATCTTGTCAAAACATGTCTGCTGAACTCAGGACTCTCTCTGAATAGATAAAATAGTTATATAAATAAAATAGGTTGTTTGTCATTGAACTCCTAAGTTTGCTATGGAAGTTACCTCTTTAGGCACACATTTATTGGTTTGCCTTTCTGCTCATTCTTTAATATCTTTCGGGTGTCTCTTCCACCATCAGTATTGAGTAAAAGTTTACCCGGCAAATAATCATTATTGTTCCACCACAACTGCATTTGTGAATTTCAGTTGTTTTCTTGTTAACTTCAAACAAATTTGGTTCTTGGCATCATATTGATCAGAACCGTTCTAGTGGGTTACATTGAAATTTTAGAACCAAGGAGATGTACATATATATTAACTTTCATCATTTCGATTATCACTTGGTATTGTTCATCAAGGTCATAAGTTTGTGTAGAATTCATTTGAAGATCAAGATGTAGTTTTTGTTTTATCAAGTATAGACTTATTTGTGATGCTTAAAGTGTTATTCTACGAGACTATAAAATGGGCTCTCAAACTGAGACATTGACGTGCTCAAGTAGTACGTACCATGCTATTCAGGAGTTCTCAACCAGGTTTGTGTCGATATATGGGCAGCAGTTTCACCACCTTTTCCCAGCAGATGCATGACAACAGTGGGTAATACAGTTGAATCAGCAAGTCAAGATTCAACAACTGAGCTTGATGCACCTCTCCGCATCAAATTTAAGAGGCTTGATAAAACTGGCAAGCACATAATGCAGGCGTGCATCTATCTCTTGGCATTGATGATAAGAAATAACAGATGATCTCTTCCTATTGTCAGCAATTGTTAATTCTATGCTTTCCTCAGATTCTAGATAAGGAAGCTGTAGAGGAAGTGAGGAGGCAGAGAGAAATACCTGATATAAAGCCTGGTTATTTCGTGCAACTCAGAGTGGTATAATATATTCTCCTTGATGCATGTTATAGTGCTATATATCTTTTTTCTTGTGGATGCTTTTCTGTTGGAGACAATTTCTTTTGTTCCTCTCACTAAACTCCATATATATGTTAACAGGAAGTACCCGACAACAAGCGGCGTGTTTCAGTCTTGGAAGGCATTGTGATAGCAAGACGTAATGCTGGTCTAAACTCTACATTCAGAATCAGAAGGCTAGTTGCTGGAGTCGGGGTTGAATCTGTCTTTCCACTGTAAGAAAATCTGGTGTTTCTGTTTCCTAATATGGCCCTTTGTTACTACTGTTTTGGACTCTGCGTCAAGTGTGAAGTGTGAACCTGTGATTTTTGTAGTTGGATGACCTAGAAGCAGGATGTATCCATTTACCCTATTATGAGAAATAACTAGTACCATATGTATCACATAGTTGTACAACGTCCTGCATACGATTTTTATTAATTTTTGTTGCAACTTATAGAGTAATGGCTCAAATAAAGAGTAGATATTTGTTGATTGTGTAATAGTATGGTTACTAGTCACGAAGCCCGCGCGATGCTGCAGGTCTCTTTTCTTTCTGAATTTTATACATAATAAAGTAGCTATTATAATTCAAAATTTGTCGGCTTATGTCCATAGCGCATATGTTATATAAATCTGATATAGAAAAGACATTAGTCTATCTGTAGGGCCATACTTGTTCACAAACTTACAAAGTTTATTCTTATCTAAACTATGATTAAAAAAATTAAAATAAAAAATCTGCCATTTTTTATGAGCGGTGGGTGTTGTCGTTGCTACAAGTGATGTTTATACATGTAAGTAGGGCTGTCAATTCTGACACGACTCGAAACCTGCACCGCACGATTAAAAAGCGGGTTGGTCGCGGATCAACCCATCATGACTCATTTAATAAACGGGTCAGCCGCGGGTTAACTCGCCAACACGAAGTGAACCCGTATTAAATAAGTCGGGTTATATATTTTATATAATCAGTGTAGACGACCGATTTAAAAAAAAAAATTATAAATATAAGGGTCGAATAAGTCTTTTTCTCACTTTAAACAACTAGGGTTACCATTTCACTGTTAACACTATAAATTTAATCAACTAATGCATTTTTTTAGTTAAATGGGTCGCATTTTTAACCCTTAAATTAGTCATTTTGTCCAACACGACACGACCTATTTATTAAATAGGTTAAGCGGGTTGGAAATGGGTAACCCGTTTAATAAATAGGTTGAGTTTGGGTTTAAATTTTCAACACGATTATTAAATGGGTTGGGTTTGTGTTTGTCTCTTATGACACGACAAATCCCTTAACCCGACACGAACCCGACTCGACACAACCCATTGACAGCCCTAGATGTAAGGTATAATAATTTATTTTTTTTGTAATAACTGGAGGGACACTTTCGTAAAAGAAGAAGCAAAACAGGGGTAGAATGGTCAAGATTCTATTCATTTTGTTTGTCCTTTTGTGAATGGATTTTAGGTTATAATTCCAAATCTTGCTATAAGTCATTAGTATAACTGTATAATTGTCCATCACTTAAACCGTTAGGATTATTTTTCCACTGTTTGATTAGTTCTTTCAGATAAACAGCAAAACATTGTAAATTACAAGCTCGATTGAAGCCTGTGACTTGTATTTGTCAAAGATTTGAACTCAAATTCTAAATATTGCATGTTTTATCATTTGTTACATTTTCTACTATGTTCGTAGTCTCTACAGAGTGACCGCTGACCGCTGTTAGTGTATGACAAGTATTCACCTAACATAAAGGAAGATAAAAGTACTGGACAAGAAGAAAGTGAGGAGGGCGAAGCTTTAATATCTCATGGACAAAATGAATGCTCTAAAGAAGCAATAGTGATCCATTTGCCTAGTGGGATAGAAATGATGTTCCCTATGATGTCCATGTATGACTTGGGTCCAAAACCATTTTTATTTGTCATCTTTGAGCATGTTAGATCTTTGAATCTTTTGCAAATCTTTGATATATTATGTGCTATTTTGCCCTTAGTAATACTTCTCTTTAGAGGATAGTGGTAGTTATTTGGAAGAGAATTTCAGTTTTGAAAGTTCTAATGATGCATAGGAGAATCCGAGCAATGAGACATCAGTGAATATTGCAGCACTAGTCCATTAATTACACCACTAGATCACCAACACTGGAGAACACAACAATTCATCGATAAGTCGAAATAAGTCCATTCACTAATTGATCACTGACATTGAGGAACATAGTAGACCATCGACCAACTATTTCTGACACTAGAGATCGCTAGAAGATAACTGATCAGTCAAAAACCTAATATCGAATAAACTTCAACAACACCTTTTTCTCCTTTAGTCTCTCATCTCAACCATGATTTCCCATGCTATGAAGTTCTTCTCGAGGTAAGCCCAAATCACTTATGTATTCAATGATATTGTTGCACATAATGTTGAACCTGAAGTCACCAATTATGTGTTACCTACTTGATCAACCACTATACTAAAAATGTAATCAGACGACAAAGGATATTTATCGTCTGAAGGAACTCAATACTTGAGGGTATCAGACAACAGAGGATATTTGTCATCTTAATTTTAAGATGACACAAATATTTCAAGACATGTGTTGTCTGTGTACACCAATTCATGTTTAATCTGTAGGGTCTCATGAATTCAAAAGACAGATGAGTATTGCAAAGATGAAAACCAACAATACCGGCCATTGTGTAAAGTGTATGGTTTAATGCATACTTCAAAGACATTATACTGGTTAACGGTGATCTTGGCCTGAGCTTGAGCTCAGGTGACAGCCCGTCTGACGGTTTTCCCGGAGGTAACACCCTTGAAGGTACTCGTGCCGCTGGCGGCAGCATGGGCATGACCCATTATAGCTAATTATGCTTAGGCAAATGCTTATGTAAGTACACACTCGTCCAATCATGCTACTGCACTCGTTGCACTCATACTCATCCAGTTCTGCTACTACACTTGTACTCATGTTCTGCTACTGCACTCATCATCGTCTAATCCTTCTACTGCACTCGCTACACTCATACTCGTCTAGTTCTGCTATTGCACTCGTACTGATCTTGTTCTGGTACTACATTCTGCTACTGCACTTGTACTATTCCAATTCTGCTACTGCTTGAAGATTAAGACAATATTGAAGGTTAGTTCTGCTATTGCACATGTACTCATCCAGTTCTGCTACTACACTTGTACTCCTCTAGTTCTACTACTGCTTGAAGATTAAGACAATATTGAATGTTAGTTCTGCTACTGCACTTGTACTCCTCCAGTTCTGCTACTGCGCTCGTACTCCTCCAGTTCTGCTACTGCTTTAGAGTAGTAGTAGTAGCAGAACTTGTAGAAGTTATTACCAGCTCCACCGTTCAACTCGAACGAGTCGTAACTCGGACCGTCCTGGTCATCAAACCGCCACAACTCGCTGATTCTGGACGAGTCAGACTGTGAGCCCCGAAAATTTATTTGTCGAGCTAAGTTGAAATCGTTGGCGAATTAATTTACAATCTTATTATTTCTTAAGTGCTCGAGAATATTTTTCAAAAATGTTCACAAGTTGAAATTCTTGATTTAAGAGTTTGATAATAAAGTACGCGACATGACGAGTTCGTGGGAATTTTCGGGGAATTTTTTGGATACCCGAGCTAATTTTTATGAATTTTGGAAGTTTTGGTATTAAAGAAATTATTTAAGAAAATATTAAAAAAAAAGTCATAACCTTTTGACAATGGCATCACAGTAATTTTAACGAAAAATTGTATTAATTCATGATTACGCATGAAATCTCAGAGATTATGTCTATTTTATTCTCCTTGGGTCAGGGCTTTGTATCCTTATTTGTATAAATCTAATAAAAGATGGGTTTTTTGTTTTTTGTTTTGTTTTTGTTCAAGTATATCCAGAATATGTGTCTGGCTCAAACTCTAGGTTACTTGTCGAAGTTGTAATAGAGTTAATCTTAGAGATATTCTCAGAGATAATATCATTCATTGTACGATTATGTTTCCATGTACAACTCTGATTCTATGCTTGTAATCCTCTATATAAAGAGGTCTCTATTATCAATCCTCTATATAAAGAGGTCCCTATTATCAATGAAAGAGACAACAATTTCTCTCTCAAATATCTATTTCCTTAAACAGTTTTTAAAATTTGATTTTTTATTTTCTGTGAATCCTGTTTGGACCCGAAAATCTGAAAACTTGGCCCAAAAATTTTTGGTACTGGTTCGGGCTCATTAAATTTTAAACAAAGCCCAGCTGTGCCCAACCTTAGTAGTACAAAAATGCCATAAACATAATATGTCGATGCCCTTGGCCAAGGCATTGACATGCATGTTTGAAAGTTTAGAAAGGTAAAGAAGAATACCACAAGGGCACAAAGATAGCATTGGAGTTGTGATTAAGCTTTTAATAGACAGTGAGCATATTGATGAGAAAACAAATGAAAAAGCCGAACAAGATGGTGGGCTTGAATGGTGAGACACCAGGCAGGCATCAGATGCCAAGTACCTGCCTGCCTAATTTTGATATTGACACTCAAATCACGTTCTTAATAACAAGCATGCCTGTCAAGACTTTTTGCTATTTTTATATGTGAAATTCTAACCGCGACGTGAGAATGAGATGCCATCTATTCTGTGGCGAAAAGATAGTCAAGCAAAATAAAAAAAAGGGCAAACCAGTATATAAATACCGAGTGAATAAAACCTCTTTTATTATTATTTATTATATTATTGGGTTGGTGGCCTTGTCAAATTTGATTATATCACACAGAGCTCCAGAGTTTCTGACTTTTGACTCAGTAGGTTGCCATTTTATTGGAGATCCCTCGTTATTTTCATTCTCTCTCAGACGAAACCCTAAGTTTGTTTGCATTTCTGTTTTAATAGCTGATTTTGTGGCCGCAGGCAGTAGTCAGCGATGGCGTTCTTGCGCAGTGTCTCCAAGCTCCGTTCACGTCTCGTAAGTAGTCTTGGTCGGAATTCTATATCTCAGATATTCAGCGATGGCCTTCTTCTGATTGCTTTTCCTTTTGGTTTTGGTTTGCACTGCAGGGCCAGCAGTCTAGTCTCCGTGATTCCGCCAGATGGCTTCAAACGCAGACCACCTCCTCCGATCTCGTGAGACTTTTGATTCGATCTTTCTAAAATTTAAACTAGTAATCAATTCAATTGTGCTTTGTATCTTTGCCTTCTTGTACTAGATTAGACTGCCATTAATTAATTCTAGTTTCATGATCTTTATTTATTGTTTCCTTTCTACATGCCACTTTGTATTCCTGTTGGTGTTCATTGTGCAAGTAATGAAAAATATTACAGTCTAATCTAAATTGAAGCTTACTCATGCTCATCCTTATGTTGCCATGCAGGACCTTTATTCTCAGTTGAAGGAATTGATTCCAGAACAACAGGTGATCCTTCTAGTCCAGATATGACTGACTTATGATAGTTTAGAAATTTGAGCATTTCTGATATCAAGGCTAGGGAAGTCTTATACTTGATATATCTCACAATTATGATGTTTGGTACAGGAGCGTCTGAAGAAACTGAAGGCAGAGCATGGAAAAGTACAATTGGGCAATATCACTGTTGATATGGTAAAGCATTATTATTATTATTATTTTTAATTTTTAAAATGGTTCTCCTTGTTGATAAGGTTAAGTTTGTAGTACTCAAAAAAGATGGAAGTCAGTCTTCGTTTGATTCTTCACAAATATATTCAACTTTTAATTTTGAATTGACATGTGATTAAAGTGTCTCATTATTTACTTCGTAGGTGATTGGTGGAATGAGGGGAATGACGGGGTTGCTGTGGGAAACCTCTTTACTTGATCCAGATGAGGTATATATTTGGGTTGCTCATCTTTGAAATTTTCTGAATTATAGGAGCTACATAGTTTCTTTCCTAGTTCTTATAACAATTAGTTAAACAAATGATTATGATAAATTGACTGCTTTTCATCAGGGGATTCGCTTTAGGGGTTTGTCAATTCCAGAATGCCAGAAAGTATTACCAGCTGCAAAGCCTGGTGGTGAACCTTTGCCCGAGGGCCTTCTCTGGCTACTTTTAACAGGAAAGGTATGTGTTGTGTTTGAGGCATCTGCCATTACAAGATATATCCACAATGCACTCTTTAAAAGTAAACAAAGTGTCAATATATTGTAATGTATATAGCCAGAAATATCTGTAATTTTATATGAACTTCTGGTCGATGTATTCTAAGCCGACTATTTACATTTGTTTGATTTTCAATTTTATGTGGTAGTTCTGGTGTATTCTAAAACACATTCTTCCCTGCCTGTGTTCCATAGGTACCAAGCAAGGAGCAAGTAGATGCATTATCCAGCGAATTGAGGAGTCGTGCCAAAGTCCCAGGTTAGTTATGGGCTTATGGCGCCGTTTTGCTTACTTCAGTTGGTTACTTGTTAGAATTATCATATATAAGAACCCTACCTGTTATATTTTCACTCCGGGTCTAGGGTTAAAGATTTTAATGGGTGAGGTTTGATTGAATCCTCGGTTAGTAGTCGCCCAACTTTTACACTATCATGATCGTCAGTGCAATAGTATCCCTCAATAGATATCTGTCTTTCTTGGTTGCAGATTATGTGTTCAAGGCCATTGATGCTCTGCCTGTTGGAGCACATCCAATGACTCAATTTGCAACTGGTGTTATGGCGCTCCAGGTCGGTAAATCGGCTTCCTAGTATTGTTGTTCTTTATGCTCGTATGTGTCATATATCACTCATTGTACATTTGCAAAGTTAATAGATCAGAATTGGTGACATCTTGTTCATTTATTAATTTGACACTTTTGGTGCCATTGGGCTTCTAGGTAATTGAGAAATAGAAAAAGAGCATGACATGATTTTTTGAACTTTTCCATATAGCAATGTATTTTCTAAGGTTATTGCTTTGGAAGGACATTTTGAGTGAGATATCAATGATGATTATCATGTATGTTTTATGTTTGAAACTTGGTAGGAATGTTGGGACCCTGAACTTTGTCTTCAGTGTTCTATTTGTGGCATTTCATGGTGTTTTCAATATTTTGCTAATGTATTTACTGTGAGACTATATGTATGCGTTTAATTTTGCACTTTTTGGGTTGTCTTTCGCAGAACCTTTGGGCTTCTAGGTAGCTTAAATGGGAAAAGAGTGAGACATAAGTTTTTGAATTTTTCCTTAGTTAATGATGGATTTTCTGAGTGCCACCAAGGACAATTATGGATTATCATCAATTTAGTCAGAAACTTAGCAGGAATGTTGAGGCCCTGAACTTTGTCGTGCATTCTATTTGTGGCATTCCTTTGTGTTTTCATTTATATAATGTTTTACTCTGAGACTTCTATCTATCTGTAATTTTTTTTCCCACTTTTAAGATAAATATTTGATTGGCTTGAGAGTACTTCGTAACCTTTTCTAGTGCAACAAGTTACCAGCGTAAACGGTTAGTTCATGGGTCACTAATGAGATTTTGCACAATCCGACAACTCCAACAAAAATTAATAATTGGTTTGACCATGGTTCAATCTGGAAATACAGTAATCAAATTGGATATTTTGCAGAAGTTCGATAATAAGTGGTAGAGACACATGTATTGCCATCACTATCTTTGTTCGACCTTTCCCCAGCTCCAGTGTTTTGTTTGTCCATTATTGATTTGTATCTCCTCATGATGAAAATGAAGTCTTGTCTGCATAAATTCAATGATTGTAAGCAAATGCATCTAACATTTTCCATTTTACTGTTTTCAGGTTAAGAGTGAATTCTCGAAGGCATATGACAAGGGAATACCAAAGTCAAAGTAAGTTTTGTCATGGTTATAGAGCTAAATATTGCATTACATTTTGAGGTTTCATAATCTAACTTACTTTTAGGTACTGGGAGCCAACTTATGAGGATTCACTTAGTCTGATTGCACAAGTGCCGGTGGTAGCTTCCTATGTGTATCGAAGGTTTGTGGAGCATTTACCTTATAGTTATATTTTTAACCTTGTGGTTTCTACATGGTTTGAAATTACATTCAATCCCGATTTGTGAAGTTTTAAGTCTTTCATATCAGTTCTCATGTAAAATATTAACTAACTGTTGGCGATACTTCTATCCTTTCCTTGTTGTTATTGGTATGTACTATTTTTCTGAAATCAATAGATGTCTGCACCTGTCTTTTCTAGTGCCTCATATAAAAATTTATATGATTTGTCTTGAATTGTATTGAGATTAATGTACTTTCTTCTTTTCTGAAGGATATATAAGGATGGAAAAATAATACCCGTTGATGACTCTCTGGATTATGGTGCAAATTTTGCACATTTGTTAGGATTTGACGATCACAAAATGCAAGAGCTTATGAGGCTTTATGTCACCATCCATAGGTCTGTATAAATTTCTCTTCTTAGGACCATATAGTATGGTTTCATTTCGTTTATTCAAGTTATGTGACTGTCAAGGAATCATGCATTACAGTGATCATGAAGGCGGGAATGTCAGTGCTCATACCGGCCATTTAGTAAGTTACTATTATCTTTTAAGCATGCTTTCATCTGCTACCTCTCTTTTTTATATTTTTTTTATATATTTTTTTTTATCGCTATCATTCTATACTTCAGTATGGAGAATTCTGGTGAACATCTTTTAGGAAAGCTGTGATTAGTTGATCATAACTTTATATTTCTTCCCATTCATGCTGATGTTTATGTTGTTTGATTGATGTCTGAGTACAGGTTGCTAGTGCACTTTCAGATCCTTATCTTTCATTTGCAGCGGCATTAAATGGTTTAGCTGGTCCACTTCATGGTTTGGCTAATCAGGTAATACATCTTCTGTTGTCCTGTCTCTTCCATCTATTTATTTTTTCTAAAGTATTAGCTCTATTTTTCTTATGTAAAAAAGTAAATGATGTACTAAAATAGAATGCTTTTAAATATTAATGAGATTTGATTTTACGTAATGTTAATCCACAATATTTTGTGCTTTTAGTCTATTGAAGTTAGCAGTAGGATTTACTCAGCTTTGGTTATTTGAGGTTTTCTTGCTTGGGTTTAGAAATACTTGCATTTAATTTGGTGCAATATGAGAATTCTAAAAGCAGGCATGTCTACATGCACATGTATGGTAAATTTGAGATACATTTTACTTGATTAATGTGTATTTGTGTTTGGTAATGTCCAGTTATATTTGTATTGGATGTGACTTGAATTTTGTAGTTCCGTCTTGTAGTTCAGGAGCTGCATTTTGTTTGTTTGAATTTTTTGTTTTATTTTTGGTTTCTTTTGTGTGTAGTTGTTTGGTGTATTTTCCGTGCATGCAAGTCTTTGTGTCCTTCTGTTGGTTGAGGGTAGGCTTGCTCTTTTGTGGACTTCTGGTACACTGTCCACCAATGATTGCACCCTTTTTCTTGTGAAGTGTTTTGTTTCCTATGGAAAAAGTATGCATTAAATGTATAGAAGAATCATTTTATCAAAGTGCTAGTTACCTGATGTCAGAAGAGTAACCTTTACAGTTAACACAGACTTTGTATGGTATATTGATTGAAGGGCAACCAATTTAAAGTTTTCTTGTAGTTTTGTTAACGAAGCTTGCTTTGATGATAGACTTGGCTAATTAGCAATCCAGTAGTTCTCTTACTATTTCTGTTACATGTCTATAGTTGGTGATAGATTACAGTCTCATAAATATAATGATTCCTTTTTCTTCTGTTAGCTATTTGGTTCTCTAAGTTTATTCAAATTTAGCGGACTGTTCAATGTAGAAATGTAAGTTCAAGTGTAATTTAATGGTTTTTACATTAGTGATTTACCTTTCTAATATCTCCATGCAGGAAGTTTTGCTTTGGATAAAATCTGTGGTAGATGAATGTGGAGAGAACATAACTACAGAGCAGTTGAAGGACTATATATGGAAAACATTAAACAGTGGGAAGGTAATGCCATATTTTTACGACGGTAATTATTTGTAATTTGATCAATATTTAGTATATTATCAATGAAATTTTTTTTTTAACATACATGGTCGGCTCTTTGCCCTGGAATTATTTATTTATTTATTTACTCTCTTTTTTTCTGTCTAGAATTGCTAATCTCTAGTGGGAAATATGCATCTTGCTCATTGCCATGTTCTTCCAGAAAATGAGTGAATTATTCAATCTTGTCAAAACTTATCTGCTGAACTCAGGACTCTGTCTGAATAGGATAATATAGTTATATAAAATAGGTCGTTTGACATTGAACTCCTAAGTTTGCTATGGAGTTACCTCTTTGAGCACACATTCATTGGTTTGCCTTACTGCTCATTCTTTAAGCAAAATGGGTTTCACTTTGAAATTAAAATGAATATCCGCTACATTGTTAGACTTCTTATGATGTCCCAGTTTGATGAACTGTTATTACTCTTTTCTCTAATTGTCCTCTCTTTTATGCATATTGCAGGTTGTTCCTGGTTTCGGCCATGGAGTTTTGCGTAAAACAGATCCACGATATACATGTCAGAGGGAGTTTGCATTGAAGCACATGCCTGATGATCCTCTGTTTCAGCTGGTAGGAATAACCATGACCTCACAATAAGGCCGTTTTCTGGCACACTGTCGAGTTTAATTGTAATTGACTTCTTGCTGAGCTAACTTGGCCATTACCTTAACAGGTGTCCAAGCTTTATGATGTTGTGCCTCCCATACTTACCGAACTAGGCAAGGTAATTCAGTCTTTTATTCTATTAAGATATTTCACTGGCTGTGAAGTACATAAATATTTTCCCTGCAGAACATGCTACTATCTTTTATATTGCTTTGAATAATTAATGTTTTGTTTACTGCAGACATGATTACATGAAATTTTTGGAAATTAGAATATTTGGCCTTGAATTGATCGAGTTTTACACAACTCTTGCTGATTGTATCTGGGAATTTTCATATTTGTAGGTTAAAAATCCCTGGCCCAATGTAGATGCTCATAGTGGTGTACTGTTGAACCACTTCGGTTTGACTGAGGCAAGGTATGAATCATGTTATTTCATGTTCTTGTTTAGTATGTTGTTCTGGGTAGGGGTTCTGTGATATAACTATTATGAGTTGATAATGCTCTTAAAATTCAATTGTGAGCAGATATTTTACTGTTCTTTTTGGCGTCTCAAGGAGTATCGGGATTGGCTCTCAGGTTCTCTCTCTCTCTCTCTCTCTCTCTCTCCCCTAAACCAAAATGTAATATATCCTAGTTCAACTCTTAAATATTATAGGGTTTCATAGTTTTAATATGTTCTCTCTTTTCTTTTGGCTCAGTTGATATGGGACCGAGCTCTTGGTCTGCCTCTTGAAAGGCCCAAGAGTGTTACGATGGAGTCACTTGAAAGTTACTGCAAGAAAGCAGCTTCCTGAAGGCATGGTTCTGTGCAGGATTAACTGTTGGTGTAAAAATATCAGGCTCTACTGCTTTTAGTTGAGTTGACAGGAAAACTTGGCATTTTAAGTACTTCGAAGAAATTTTGAAGATAGGCAAATAGTATTTTTACTGCTCTGTCAATCTTTGTTTGGTTGATTTTACCCAGTTTGTCTGGGGTGATGCTCGTCAATAAACATGTCAAAGTCTCAATAGAGCTATTATGAATAAAAGGTCTTAATTGTGTTACCACAAACTCTTCCAAGTATTTTTCGTTTTCAGCTTTCGTTCTCTTTACTGTTTATTGGTATGATCTTGAATCTTTAGAACTGGATGTAGTTGTACAACTGTCTTGTTTGATCAAACATGATACCAATCCTAGTATGAAAATGCGACTTGATGAAAAATTATGACTCCAGTATGAAAGTGCAAAAAATAAAGAGAACCAATAGAACAAACATGATACCAATCCTAGTTGATGAAGTCTAGTACTCGAGCTTTAGTTGGAGTGTGGTACTCTTCCCAACCGATTTGTGGTGGGTTTAATGAGGCCACTATATACTCCTTGATGTAATCCGTTATTTGATTAATGAAATCTTTTGATAAATAAAAAAAAAACATGATAAGGTGGAATTCTCCTCGTCAAGATTTTGTTAAACTGAATTTTGATGGCTCAGTTTATACGACTAATCAAGGTGCTGCAGGTTTTTTAATTCATAATGACCAGGGGGGGTTTGCCCATTTTAACTTCCTCAAAAAAGTTAGGCCCTTCAAATGTTTTGGTTTCAAAGGCAATAGCTCGCCGACTTGGTCTACAAGCTGCAGTGCTTCAAAGTGGAAGGAGATTCAAAGTTGCTTATTAATTGTATCTACAAGAAGATTGGTATTCCCTAGCGTATACGAGTTCTTGTCCATGATATCAAACATCTGGTTGTTCAATTCTAGGATATTGAATTCAGGCGAGAGTTGCAGATGTTCTAGTTAATTTAGTCCACTCAGTTAATACTGCAAGCTGACATCAAGGTCTTCCTCCTAATGCTTTTAAATTTGATTTTCAAGGAGTAGGTTCACCAAGTTGTATTAAGAGTTTTAGTCTGTAGTTTTTTTTTCGCATACAAAAAAAAAACATAATTAAATTTTTTTTTTAAAATTTACTAACGAAACAAATAATCCGAAAAATCAACGATTCGAGTTATTAGAATTCATTGTAATTATCGAATCGATGAGGTCCACACTTGAGTTGTTCCTGTAAGGGTGTGGATATGATATATTAGCATATGTGTGCCCTGGTTAAAGTAACCGAATGGAAATGGAGTCCGTATTTGCTGCAGGAGCAGGAGCAGGAGCATCCCAATTGCTCCGTCCCAGGGTCGCACCTCAGATTCCCATCGCTCTCAAACTGAGCGCCGCCGCCGATAAAGCGCCTTTTGATTTCAGGTACCTCTTCATCGCATTTGTAACTATTTGGGTGCTCGTTGACTACTCTTTCTACTCTGAAAATGGGTCATTCAATTAGTCTGTTGTGGCAGGGGGGCAATCATAGATATAGATATAACTATAACTATCAGGTTCCCCATATATACCATTAGCCATTGCTGGTTTGTGCAATCTCCTTGATATTTGTTTGTTATCAACTTATGCACAAAGACATAGAAATGAAGAGTATTGAAATTCTATCACAACCTTCCTCAGTTGGTTTTTGATTTACATCATCAATGTCTACTACTACTTGATGCATGCACATTCCACAAGCATTTTGTCTTTCTATTTGCTGCATCTCTTTGGTGCGTTGCTTGTTCTGCAGCAGGCCGACCAACAACACAAACATTCCTAAAAATTAGAAAATATCATTTTGCACGCACTACAAGGGTCAATGGAGCAAAGTGAGTGAAGTTTTGTCTAAAATTGGTAGCTGTGGAGTTCCTTTAGGAGTTCCAGGGTGGAATACAGATGGGGAAATCCTCTTACACTTACTGGGTAGATACAGTATGTAGATTTTTTTTTTTTTTTTTTTGAGAGAGAGAAAAAATTGCATATTAGTTAAGCAAATGAAAAATGCACATGTACTGTGATGGCGAAGAAGGACCATCCTCTATCCAAACTTGAATCTAGGAAACAAAAATGCATTCCTAGCTTATAGATGCACTACCTGATTACATTTTCTAGGGGTATATGTATACATAACTGTATGGAAGAAGCAGGAAAAGGTCCTCACTTCCTCTAACTAAGCACCTTTCTAGGACCAATTAGTGTCTTCATATCTGAAATAATCTCTTGTGCATCCATCTCTAAAATAATGAGTAAAACCACCATTCATTAGCAACTTGGAGACCCAAAGAAGCAGCATATACCACCATTTGGAATAACAGCGCACTTATTAATTTGGCATTTCTGGGGTTTGCTTGAATCTTGTCATTCTTGTAAAGGTAAATAAGGAGAGTTATCCATTCCAGCTAGTGAATATATTTCATCATCATTGCTCACCCAAAACTTAAAGTTTTATTGTGGTTGAAATCTTCTATATCATGTTCTTCATTATATTGATAAACTTACTTATAAGACTCTTGTTTTAGTTAACTAGCTTATCAATGTACTTGGAGGTTGCACATGCAAGTCCCAATGTATTGTTTTGATCTTACTAAGTAACAATTTCTAAATTAATTTTGTCATATGAAGAATCTCCTTCAAGGTTGAAGAAATATGATTCCTCAGCATTAGGATTGTCCTAGAAAATTATGAGCCTACATTACCATCACAACCTATAATTGTATGTCATGGTGACTACCTGAAAATTGGATACATGAATCGTGTTTGGTACTTCGTACAGTGTACTACTATTCCTTGTGCTTAATTAATCGGCTTTACAAGAGATAATATGCTAGTTGTGTTGTACGCTGTAAGTACATGTTAGTTTGATCGTAAACTACAACTTGTGCTGTACTCCATGAACTTTTGTCTCTTGAATTCAGGTTCAAGAAGAACGTTTTAAATTTGCAAATAAGGGAAAGATGGCAAGCTGTGTCTGCATCAAAATCTAACCTTCCAGATGGGGATTCCATCGAAGATAAATCAGGCAGGGTTAAAAGTGGTGATGCTCCCCAAGGCCCTCCTTTCCTTACCATCTTGGCTGGATTTCTAGTCCTTTTACTGGTATTCTGGATTCTTGGATCAATTCTAATGTGGTTGATTAGTTTCTTTGTTCGGAACTAGGGGACTATCTTTATTAACTTTTGTCTTTAAGCATGTACTCATCTAGAATTATCATCAATGAAGACGCTCTATTTTATTTCAATTGTTTCTCTCTATGCTTTTTCCTATCCTTCTGTGTGTACTTAAGTTGATAGTGATAGAATATAAGCTCATTGTGACTGCCTACGAGAATGCAACAGAAAACATGATAGAAATGGATATTTTACAAAATAAAATCCGGGGACTATGGATTGAAGAAGACACTCCAGCGAGGATATTGTTTTATTTTGATTTTTATGAGGATATTGTTTTCTTGAATATCAAGGATGAATCATTCTTTTGGATTCCGCACCCTTCAGAAACTCTGAAATTGGTGTACACTAGAGAGGAAAGAAGACAAATCTCGGTCTCACGAATTGATCCCACAACTCATATGTAGTGTTAATTTATATTCCTGTCAATTAGACTAGAGGAAAGAGAGAGAGTTGGATTGCTCTGCTAAGGTTTCTACCCTAGGTATTTTTCACGTCTCTTGACATCGCCATTATCAAGCCGCCGTGGTTGATGAAGTATCAGCTCATCTTCCAACATCTCTAGCCATCACAGAGAAGGGAAAGGTCACATCTGGAGGCAGTGGAAGTGCTGCGCTTTCACAACATCATTATGCGGTCGGTCGTCTGCTTCTTAATGATGAAGAAGGTTGACACGATGGCACTGATGAGGACTCTGTCTTCAATTTGGGGTTTGAAGTATCGCTTGTCGATTAGAGAGCAGGGGGACAGTTTGTTTTCATATTCATTGAGGACCTTGGTTTTATGGAAGATCGATCGTTGCTGGCTATGGCTCCGTATGATGGTTTATCTGAGGCTAGTGTTGCGCCAATCTCCTCGATTCCAGTTTGGGTGGAGATCTTTGGTCTCCCGCCGGCATTAGTCACATATGAGGTGGCTTTGATGGTCAGTTTTACACTGGGTTACGTTTTCCAGCTTAACAAAGTCAGGATCAGAAGAGGTGAGTCGGTTAGGGTTCATACCAGGCACGAGATCTTTGCGGCAATCAAGCAGGCTTATCCCCCTTTTGAATTTGAATTCTCTCCAGGTGTGATTGCAATTCTCCGATTCAAGTATGAGAAGTTTGTATGTTTTTGCCGGATTTGTAAGCTTCTGGAGAACCCAAAGATGGGCTGTGCTGGCATGGCCCTCTTTTTGAACGGCAATGGTGGAGTCCTCCTCAACGATGACATGGGTTCCAAACCCTAACCCTAAATCTAGGGTTTCGAAGCATGGTAATCAGCTAGCACTTACTGCTGCAAGCACGGACAGGCTAGTTGTCTCGCACTCTGGGCCAGACTGATCTTCCCTTTTCCGGTGCTCAATCCATTCATAGTTGGCAGTCAACCTTTACTATTCAATCTACCAAGAGTTACTATTGCAGACTTGGCCGCTTAAGCTACTAGGTTTTGTGCTCCGAGCTCTTCTGCTATCACTGTTGGGGATCAGTGCATGGTTACTTCTTCAGGCTCTGCTCCCATATCAGGATCGAAGAGGTCGGCGCTAGAAGAGGTTATTGCTTACTCCATGCAGTCTAAATAGGGTAATCCCTTTTGTTCCGGTTCAACTGGATTTCAAGCCCTTATTGGCTCTTGCTTAAAAAATTGGTAGTCTAGCTGTATCTCTATTGGGAAGGTCTGTCGGTAGTAAAAAAAAGGCCAAGTCGGAGTTATAGCCTAAGAGGTTGAATTTGGATGTAGATTGTTGGGGACGAAAAATTCCGTAGAGGAGTTTGACTCACCAATGAATGCGGACTGGAGCGGGAGCTGACCGGGAACAATCGAGAAGCTTCCCTCGAGCGTTGACTCTAAGTTTGACCGTCGGCTCGGGGAGGGGGGGGGGTGTACCTGCAGAAAACTCTCCGATGCCTAAGTCAATACGTTTCTTAGTAGTGGAGTAGAGAGAATTGGAATTCGATGGTTTACCTTGACGTCGGGCCGCCTTTATATAGGCGATGACTTACTTAGAGGACAAGCCGCCATTATTTATGCTTTTATGACTGCATTTATTTATGCACTTATGATGACAATTATTGCTGCACTAATAACAGTTAATTGCGTACTTACGACGATCATTCATTGCGCACTTATAATCGTAATCATTGCGTGTTTATTACAGTAATAATCGCCGCATTCATGACTGAAATTCAACGCCATATTAACTACGGAGTTAATCGCCTTAATTGCGGGCCCAGCAAAATTTGACCACTCCCACAATGCCCCCAAATTTTCTCTTTGGACACTCATCCTAAGAGGAAATTTCCATTCTCTGGCTGTTTCGAATCTTGCCTCGAATATTTCCTCGAGCCCTGGCCGTCCCGATTCTTTTCTCAAGCCCTGGCCGCCCCGATTCTTTCCTCAGGCCCTAGCCGCCCAGATTCTTTCCTCGGGCCCTGGCCGCCCCGAATCTTTCCTCAGGCCCTGGCCGCCCTGAATCTTTCCTCGGGCCCTGGCCGCCTCGATTCTTTCCTTGGGCCCTAGCCACCTCGATTCTTTCCTCAAGGCGAAGATTCATTTTCAGCATGAAACATGGAATTGCCCCCATTTCCCTTTGAATCTGATCAACAACATTTTATTCTCCTTGGCCACCGGCCTTAGGTATTTACTCTGGCCACCAGCCTTACACATACATTTCAACAACACTAACCACAAATATATTTCAAATATAAAAGGAAAAAATCAGAATATGATTACTAAAGGAAAGAACGTTAGTCTACGTTACCCAGACTTTTATCACTTTGGGGCTTGTATTCCATCACTCCCAGTCCTTAGTGACAGAAATGAGATTTCTAATGGTGCAGCTCCCTCCATCACTTTTTAGGGAAAAGTGCTTCCCACAGACGGCGCCACTTGTTGGGGATGAAAAATTCCGTAGAGGAGTTTGACTTACCAATGAATGCGGACTGGAGCGGGAGCTGACCGGGAACAATCGAGAAGCTTCCCTCGAGCGTTGACTCTAAGTTTGACCGTCGGCTCGGGGAGGAGGGGGGGTACCTGCAGAAAACTCTCTGATGCCTAAGTCAGTACGTTTCTTAGTAGTGGAGTAGAGAGAATTGGAATTCGATGGTTTACCTTGACGTCGGGCCGCCTTTATAAAGGCGATGACTTACTTAGAGGACAAGACGCCATATTTCTGCTTTTATGGCTGCATTTATTTATGCACTTATGATGACAATTATTGTTGCACTAATAACAGTTAATCATTGCGTACTTACGACGGTCATTCATTGCGCACTTATAATCGTAATCATTGTGTGTTTATTACCGTAATAATCACCGCAGTCATGACTGAAATTCAACACCATATTAACTACGGAGTTAATCGCCTTAATGGCGGGCCTAGCAGAATTTGACCACTCCCACATAGACCCAAGAACTTCTGTTTATACCTAGATCAGAGGGTCTCTAGATAGAAGCAAATTATAGAGAGAAAGACACACGATATATAGTGGTTCACCTCTCGTTTTGGGGAGGCTACATCCACTTAATATTTCACTATATGATTTGGGCTAATATTTCACAATATGATTTGGGCCGCAAGTTACAATACAAGGAATATGTAATGAATGAATGCTATCTAAGTGAGAAGGAGTCCCCTTTTATAGGTGAAGGAGGCTCCCTACTTTCCATCTTCTTCCATTTGAGGTGCAAAGTGCTATTATAATGTACAAAGACTATTATAATGTATAAAAGCTTATTATGAAGCATATTGGCGAGGCCGGGAGCACAGCCTATCGGTGAGGTCTTCGCCAGCTTCCACCATCACGAGGTAGCTTAAATGTCAGTCTACGGGGTCCATGTCGTGGTCGGGTCCCATCTTGCCTTTGTGGGCCCACTAAGAGGGTATCAACTATGGTGACATAGTAATACTACAGGTATCTATAACTCCTAAGAGTACTAGGAAACAGAAAATTAAGAAAGTGCCCTGCTGAGGTCGTTGTTCCAGTTGTGCCTTCTGAGGCTGTTGATAGCCTTGGGGAAACTCCCTCTATGTAGGGTGGTCCTAAGGTTTATAAATAAAGTAGGGTTGGATCTTGAATTGTTCGGAAAAAATCCTAGTAGTGTCAGGTTACTGGTTTTTGTGCTTCTATTTAGGTTTGCTTTACGTAGATTGCTTTAAGGCTTTCTAAACAGTGATGCAAGTCGAACGTACCCTCAGTGGTGGTCAATGTGTATTGTTAGTTACATTTTCTTTTAATGGATTGACACTCAATTTTCTTCAAAAAATAAAAAATAAAAAGGGACTAGAGGAAAATACTCCTATATTCAAACTCTGATCTTCTTTATTATCTGGTTATGATTAGAATTGTATACAAAGTACGCTTTAGATATTTTGTCTAAAAAATTAAACAAATTGAAAATTGTTTTTTTTTTTTTTTTTGAAAGAGGGCCAGGACGGCTGCCATTAAGCCTTGATCATTACTGAAATTGCAGAATACATGGGGGGGATATGATACCTGAACCCCAACTTACAATAAGCATAAGGATAATATTAGGGCTGTCAATAGGTCGTGTCGGGTTGGGTTCGTGTCGGGTCAATGTATTTGTTGTGTCGCAAGATACAAACCCAAACCCAACCCATTTAATAATCGTGTCAAAAATTTAAACTCAAACCCAACCTATTTATTAAACGGGTTACCCGTTTCCAACCCGCTTAACCCATTTAATAAATAGGTTGTGTCGTGTTTGACAAAATGACTCATTTAAGGATTAACAATGCAACCCATTTAACTAAAAAAATGCATAAATTGATTAAATTCACTAAAAACTCTACAAGACGAAGAATAAATAATTATATATAATTCATAAATAATTAAATCCAATAATTATAAAGCAAAATATTTCAAATTGTCTAATCCTATGATCAAATACTCCCAACGTCTAAAATTTCAGGATGAAGTATAGCATAATCGGGTTATACGGGTTCACTTCGTGTTGGCGGGTTGACCAGTGGCCGACCCATTTATTAAATGGGTCATGGCGGGTTGACCCATGGCTGACCCGCTTTTTAATCGTGCGGGTTCAACTCACTTTATTTCGTGCGGGTTTCGAGTCGTGTACGTTATCGGGTCGTGTCGGAATTGACAGCCCTAGATAATATCCCGAGATAATAACGGGAGTCTCTACGAAAAATATGTATTCTACCATGGACCAATTAGCGAAGTTGAAAATTGATTATTGATTCATACAAATCGTACAAATTTACAATTTGTCATGAGATGTTGATGTTTACCTAAACTATCAACAAATTAAACAAGTTAAAATTCTTCAATTTCGTTGGATTTTTTTGTCTAGAATTCTAAATAATGTCTAGAAAATAAACCATTGTGATTATGGAAAGTACAATGTGGAATGTATCCAAATAAGAGGTACAGTACAAATATTTTGTGAAGGTACGATTCGTTAGAGACAATTAGCAGAGCGTATCGTATATGATTGTGAGGAGTAATCCAACTCTTTTTTTTCCAATAAAATAGAAAATTAGGCGATATTAGCTCTTCTACGATAGTTGATTTGGGGCGACTAGCACTCACCCACAATCTCAAAAGAAAGAGGGCCATTGCAATCGGAAATCCACCGCATGTCCCTCCATTTTATTTTCTTAATAAATATAACTAAAAATACAAGATAAGAGAGAGACAAGAACCAAAATCTCTTCAACAAAAATGAAGTAAAGTAATCAAAGAGCCAAAACAATTACATAATCCAACTCTTTCTCAATACATTGTCATGCATAAACATTGTCCAGCACTCCAGCATGAGCTTTTATTAGCTTCTAAACGGTTATATTTGCATGTTATTGTACTGTAATACACATATTCATAACTTCTCTCTCAAAACCCTAAGAGTCGTTTCCGTCAAGAGCGTATGCCTGATCCGACGGCACGCCCTCGCGGCAGCGCTGTCGGACAGGCCATAGTGTACCTCTTGTCCGGATTTCTCTCGTCCAGCCGGAGGAAGGGTTGTGGGCTGACGACGGCACTACCCTGTGAGTTGGGAGAATCTGATAGGGAAGGGCATCGGTGGTATGGTAGGATGAGAGGGCTAATGTCGCGTTGCCTCAGAGAGGAGGGCAGATGGTCTGGTTCGTGGATCGAGGTGGTGAAGCCGGAGAGAAAGGCGCCCGGTCGTGATGGCTGTTTGGTGGAAACGCCGAGACCTACTGTGCTCAAGTCAGATCCATCGGATCCGACTAAGGAAGGCTTCGATCTGGAGAAGGGCGACGAGTCGGGTCAGCATGAGGTAGGCGGTGGAAGCACGGATGGCAGTGGTGGGATGGCATGGGCGGCTCAAGCGGGATGGTGGTGTCATGGAGTCTGCAACCTGACTTTTGGGCTTGGGCCTGGTGGTTTGTGGGTCTGGGCTTTGGCTTTGGACCCTTGCTATTTTCTAACTTTAATTTCCTGCTTTTTAATTTTATATTTAGTAAGATGTGGCTTGATGCCGGTAATAAGTCTCTACCACTATTGGGTAGGGCGACGTGGGCGTTGTCCCGGTATGCACACTCAGTGTGCCTTGTTTGGCCTAGCAAGGTGGCGAGTTGTTTGCATGATCAAATGGACGCAACCTCCTAGTGGCAGGATGAAACGAAGTGTCGCCAGATTTACTTCCATGCGGCAACATAGTGGGAAAGCTGTGCTATTTGTAATGATGTTTCTTCGTGATAGAGTTATCTTTCTGGTATGTCACCGCTATGTCAAAGCAAATAAAGTAGCAATTGGTGCACTCTTTGCTAATTGGTGCTTGTTAGAATACATAGATTTTGTGGAGATTCTTGGTATTATTTCAAGAGGTTCTCTCGATATTTATTGTAATTTGGGGTTCAGGCTTCACGTCCCCCCTTGTATTCTGCAGTTTCATTAATCAAGGCTAGCTTGAGGGCAGCTGCACCAGCCCCCCTTCAAAAAAAAAAAAAGGGTTTTATTTGCTTGTTAGAATTTTAGTATGGGCCTTGCTTGGGTTGTTTGCAAGTTAGGTGGACATTTTAGCAAAGAAAAATAGGGTCTTGTAAAGAACAGAAATACTTGAATTCAAACATCAATTATGCAGCCCTTTAGGAAGTTCTCGGTGTATCATCAATCAATCAATACACTAAGTTAACTTAGTTTAATAAAGATATAGATTAGTTTGGTATAGAAGTAGAGTAGCCAATAACTAGTATACTAATGTACGGAGCCAATCTATTTATGAATTGAACTAGTCTACTTGATATATTGGTACATTGATATATTATAGATAAATCATGCACCTTTTATGTACAAGTCATGTTTTTAATTTCATTAATTTCTTAATTTATTGCAAAAATATTAAAGTTTTAAGAAGAGAAAACTTGAGGCTATTGCCTCATGAGCTTTATACTCTTGATATATGTGTTATTTTGAATTTGATTCGATAAATCTGTATCTAAAGAAATTTTGTCAATCTTTTCACCTTTCTTAGATGGTCATATCACCTGTTACGGTTTCATTTACAATCTTCATTGCTCAAATGACATTCGCAGTGCATTATTTGAATGCATTTTGGCATTTGGTGTTATTCTTGTCACCTTTTTTTTTTTCTTTTTTTCTTTTTTTTGGAAAAAATGGTGTTATTCTTGTTACCTTTTTTTTTCTTTTTTTCTTTTTTTGGAAAAAATGGCTGGTGCTGCTACCCTCAAGCTTTGATTAATGAAACCGTCGAATAAAATGGGGGGACATTGAGCCTAAAACCCCAATTACAATAAACCTCTAGAGAATGTCCTGAAATGATATCAAGACTTTCAAGAGTGTCTACCAAATAAATGTATTCAACTAGGCACCAACTAACAAAGAGTGCTCTATTGGCGGCTACTCTATTTGTTTTGACATAATGGAAAGCAATGTGTAACTCGATTACAACGTAGTATAATTACTAAAAGCACAACTTTTCTACTATGTTGTTGCTAGAGGATACATACGACGACACTTAGCTTCATTTTGCCACTACGCGGTAGCGACCATTTAACGAACCAAGGAACTTGCCGCCTACCTAGAGTAGACAGGGCAATTTGAGTGCACATACAGGCACAAAGCCCAACTAGCCCTACACAACTAATGTAGGGACTTATTTCTCGCAAAAAGTGCAACAAAACTAAACAACATAATTAAATAATTAAAAACTGTAAAGAAAAAATAGTTTGGCTGGGCCCAAAAAATGAGCCCAAGCCAAAACACAAGCCCAAGCAGCAAGGAGAACATAGCCATCACGCCAAACCCAGCCTAACTCTGATACAGTCTCACCCAACAACCCCCAGCCCCTGTCGCACCACCACCTGTGACGGGTTGCCACCGTCAGTGCTCTGTCAACCTAGACGCCCCAAGACAGCCACACCATCGCCAGCTCTTCAACAACTTGGTCATTCCACTGCCTATTTTTCCTAGCCTGAGCTCGTCCAATCCAGGCGACCTCCTTCCCCGGATCAGATCTGGAATTACCCACATATCCAACCTAGAAAAGCTCCCCCAAGAACCCACCGATTCCGCCTACACTGGACCTCCACACCAGACCCAAACCGGTGACCCCAGGAAAGCCCCGCGATAGCGCACTCCACAACCAACCCTGCTTACCAGAACCGAGCCTCCACCCAACAACGACTATGAACTCTTCCATCACCTCTCTCTAATCGAACCTCATACAATTGAGGACACCAGTTCCTTAACCAATGCAGACAAACAAGGTAGCCCGTTCGACGACAACCCCCGAGGACGCGCTGCTGTTGGATCATAATTCATATACATATTTGTGCCCTAAAACATGGAAATTACTTGTTCTAAAGTCCAATTTAATGTTGACTAATCCAATTCCATTAATCCCCTAATCTTGTATTTTTGCTTAACCTTTGTGTTTATTTATATATATATTTATTATGTTTTCCTTATCATGCTAGGAAATGATGGAGAAGCATGGAAATGCACTAGAAAGTCAACCTTAATTAGTACATTTTCCTACTCCGGCTAGAAGAAAGCAAGCCAGACAAGGAAGAAGGGGCTTCAGCCTGACCAAACGAACTTCAAATGAGTTGAAACTTTCCATATCTATTCTAGACATCCTAAGGATCATTTTTTATGAATAGTTCAAGAGCTAGTTCGGAGTGGAAAGCCTTCAAAAGATTGGTCCAAGTTTCTGACTAAAAGACGAAAATGGCAAAACCGGACCTGTATGGATTCCGGCAGCATTTCCTGTCAAACCATTGTGAACTAAGCTCTGAAATTTTATCAGGATGATCTACACTTATTAAGGAACATTTGGTATGAAGAAGTCGAAGGCCAAGTCTGAAGTCTCAGTAGAGATTCAATTGAAGGAAGAAAGGAGAAGAAAGTCCACCATCATCACCCAAAAACCTTCCATGTTTTAGGGTGTAATCATCATGTTCTCTCCATATTACCCAAACCCACTCCAACATTCTTCATTTTCATGCTTCCCTTGCATAATAAAGAGCTAGCTGCTCCTCTCTTCTCCCTTAGCCATATTTCTCTACTTTATTCTCTTTAATAGCTCATCATTATTTCCCTCTTTTTACTCCATCTCTTCCATACCCATTTCTCTTGTTTTTAGGATCTATTACCACTCTCATACTCCACCTCCATGCTTCTTACAATGCTTGAGCTGCTTCCTTTTACTTTCATTCATCATTTTACTCCTCTCTCTCTTTTCTATATAAGCATCTCTTCTCACAAGGAAGAGACATCACCCATTCCACCCCATTACATCTTCTTTCTCTCTTCATCTCCTTCATAAAACCTCCATATCCATCTTCCAAAATCCAAACCCATAATATCCATACTCCCCTTACTACTCCATCTCCTCCATCACCACCACCACAACTACCATCCTCCACCACCATAAACTCTATCACCACCACCATAAACTCCATCACTACCACTCAAAATTAGCCAAAGAAGCATCATATCTTCATTACCATTTCATTCATCATCAACACCAACAAGTTCATAATCCATTCATTCCACCATCAAGGAGGATCTAAGGGCATTGAAGGAGGAAAACCATGGAGGAGCTAGTCATCAATTTTTCAAGCTTCAATTAGTTCACTCTTTTCTTAAACTCCTTAATTTTCCTTGATGTATTTTAGATTTGGTGTTAATTTGTATGAATATAAGTGAGTAGTTACTTTGTTGGGGCTAGGGTTGAAAGCCCTAGCCAATCTTGTATGGATTGATGCTATAATATGATGTTATGCAATTTTCTTTAACATGCCTACATGCTAGTTCAAGAGTTGAATGCATATGCTTAGACTTTACCACTTTGAGTATGTGTGTTTGCTATGTCATGATATAATGTTTAGAGATTGGTAACCTTTGAATGTTAAAGCATGAAAGCACACTAGTGTGCATGTAGGGGTTGTGAATTACAATCACTTAGAGATAAGCTTGGTTGGTTTGCATGATTTCTTCATCTCCAAACTTTATGCACTTAAGGTAATGCACTAAATACCTAACCAGATTGAAATGCATGACTTAAGTAGATAAGTACTACACCCGAGAGGGATTGCTTGATATCACAAAGGAGTTGCTTGATATCAAAAAAGGAGCATGTCCTTTGTCATACCCAAGAGGGATGCAAGGAGAGAAATTGGTTAATTAATTTAGCATCATTCATATTGAAATGCATCAATACTTGCAAGAGAGGTTAGTAGTAGACAATCTAAATCCTAACTTTCATCTATTTGATCACTAGTTTAGTTTAGAGTAATTTAGTTTACATTTGAGCATCTAGTTGTTTTCAATTCAAAACTATCTTCAAAAACCAAAATCAAATCACTACTCCATCTTGCACAAACTCACCATGAGCCTAGATTTCCTTATGAATTTAGGTTTGTGATTGTACATTTGCACACCCTAGCTAGTTAAATGAATCCAATCCTCATGGGTTCGACAACCTTTATTAAATCCCTATACTATTACCTTATCCTTGAGGGTGGCTATTTGGCTAACAGCTGCCGGACAAAGAGGAGAAAAACTTTTTCTAAACCCTAGAGCGCGTGTTGTGAACGAGAAAAAAATACTGATCGGTTCTTGTTACCTTTTGATAGATGTGGTTATGCATCTTGCTATGTTTTTTTGTTATTTTTTGTGATGTTCATTTACATCATCGCATTGCACTCCTCAGTATCATTTAATACATTGATTATCATCTTTCATTTCAAAAAAAAATAAATAATAATAATAATTAATTCTAGGGGAAATGATCATTTACCCAATTTTGGAGTTAATTAACCCCACTTACCCAAACACTCTAAGAGATCATTTCCCTAATACCCAATTAAGTATTTTTTTTTATTCCTTTTTATTTATTTTTGGGACAATTTTGCCCTCTCCTTCTTTGTCACTTAGAGAGAGAAGTCACCGAAGACCTTGCTGGACTCTGGTGACCAGTGGCCAGCCGGGGACTCCGGCGACCGGTCACCGGAATCCCTAATCCGGCTACCGGACTGGTGACCGGATTCCGGCGTCTGATTTTATTGCCCCCTAATAATACCATGTAATCATATTATTACCCCCCAATAATCATATTATTCCGGTGACCAGTGGCCAGCCGCGGACTCCGGTGACCGGAATCCCTAATCCGGCTACTGGACTGGTGACCGGATTCCGGCGTCTGATTTTATTGCCCCCTAATAATACCCTGTAATCATATTATTGCTCCCCAATACTCATATTATTGTCTCCCGATAATCATATTATTGCCTCCTAATAATTATATTATTGCCCCCAATAATCATATTATTATCCTTTAATAATTATATTATTGCCATCAAGTGAGTTTCATTGTTACCCAAGCTATACTTGGATTCTTCTCTTTGGTACAACGGTGACTAAGGCCCAAACTAGTGGGTGATGATCATAGAAGTTTTGTTACCCAAGCTATACTTGGATTTTCTCTCAAAAAAAAAAAAAGAAGCTATACTTGGATTCTTCTCTTTGGTACAACGGTGACTAAGGCCCAAACTAGTGGGTGATGATCATAGAAGTTTTGTTACCCAAGCTATTTGCATATTTGGGCTTACTTTAACCAATTAACCACAAACTGGCACACATGCATGATTAGAATTACTTTCTGCCAACATAATTGTAACATACAGATTCCAGAGCACCCGTAGCCTGAGCCTGGGTCGGGTCGACCTTCTCTAGAAAATTATCCTCCCTCAACCTCTCAAAAATCATGGCGCTCAAGTCCCTTCCAGACTCCACCCTCTCCATCAGCATCTCCTGCTTGCAACCCTCATCACAGAAATCCAGAAACCCGATGGTGGAGCGGTCGGAATCCGGTTGAAGGCGTCGAAACCCAATGGAAATTAATCTTCAAGAAACGGCAACCGGAAACCGGTGGTGGTGTTCAGAAAAGCTTCACAGGTGACAGAGTACCAATCGAATTCCATGTTCCGAGTACTAGATCGGAGTTGTCCTTCGCGCCGACCGTCGTCGTCTTCGGGAGACCATTGTTGAGCACGGAGATCCAACCGAGCGACGTTGTTAGGGGTCTAATCTAAGAATGCAGAAATTAAATGAAGAATAGAGAGAATTTGAAAGGAAAAACTGGGTTTCATATATTCGATAAGTCCCGAAATTGGGTACAAGCCACCCCAAATAGCTAAAGAGAAATATCAAGAGCTAGCTACAGCTGTCCTACTCACCACAAGAGAGCAGCACGTGTATCTTGGCCAAAAATATCTATCAACAGTAAGAAAGTAAATAGGTAATGGGCCTGGTGGTCACAAGTACTGGGTCTGCATGGTTGGGAACCCAACATTCCACCCTTCTGCAAAGAAAACTTACTCTTAAGTTTTAAAATCTGGGAACTTCTGCATGAACTCATCAGCGTTCATCCAAGTAGCATCATCCTCAACAGAGTTCTCCCATTGAACCAACCATTTGATCTCAGCTGAATTGCCTTTCTGAAACATACCCCTGTCAAGAATTTTCTTAGGATACCAGTGAGATTTATCAGAATCCAATATTGGAGGAAGGTGTGGGCTAGGAACGACAGAACTGCCAAGTTTCTTCTTCAATAACGACACATGGAACACCGGGTGAATCTTAGCACTTGCTGGTAATTGGAGCTTGTAGGCGACCTTTCCAATCTTTTCAGTAACTTGGTAAGGACCAAAATATCTCGGTGCTAATTTCTGTGACTTCCTTTTCTGGATTGAGCTTTGCCTGTAAGGTTGTAGCTTAAGGAAGACCATATCGCCAACTGCAAATTCTCTCTCTGTGTGGTGCTTATCATAGTACACCTTCATTCTGTTTTGAGCAAGTTGTATGTTGTGCTGCAGTATCTTTAAGAGCTCATCCCTATCTCGTAGTTGCAAATCTACTTGATGCACTGCAGTTGTACCTGGCATGTAAGTCTGAATGGTTGGAGGGGATATTCCATATAAGGCTTGGAATGGAGACATCTTTATGGCTGAATGGTAGGTAGAGTTGTACCACCATTCCGCCCAAGGAAGCATATCTGGCCAATTCCCCTTTTTTTCACAGATGCTGCACCTTAAATACTGCTCCAAAACTTTGTTTAAACTCTCCGTCTGACCATCCGTTTGTGGGTGGTATGCCATGCTCTTGCAAAGCTGAGTACCTTGTAGAGCAAAGAAAGACTTCCAAAAGGCACTTAGAAATATAGGATTCCTGTCAGTAATCATGGTTTTGGGCATTCCATGTAATTTGAAAACATTGTGCACAAATGCTGTAGCTACTGATTTAGCGGTGTAAGGATGCGAAAGAGCAATAAAGTGACCATATTTGGTTAGCCTATCGACAACCACCAAGATAGTAGACATACCTCCGTGGGTAGGTAAACCGTCAATGAAATCAAGTGAGATATCTAACCATGCTCCCTGAGGAATGGGATTTGGTTGTAAAAGGCCAGGTGGGGCAACTGCTTCATAATGATTCTGCTGACAGATGATACATTCAGAGACATAGTTTTTTTATCATTTTCTTGACACCCAGCACAAAAAATTTCTTGATACTCTCTTATAGGTTCTAAGCCAACCAGAGTGACCCCCTTCTTTCCCTGCATGGAACTCTTTCATAATTCTTTCTCGCCAATGTGCTACTTCAGGAACATAGAACCTTCCTTTATAATACAACCTCCCATCTCTGTAAGTGAAGTTCTTTCTGGTAGTCGGACTTCGCTGAACTTCATCTATGAGTGTTCATGTTTCACCATCATTCTCACACAATGATTGAAGGTCCTCCATAAACTTGAAAATTGGTGTAGAAACACCCATTAGAGACATGAGTTCAGCTTGTCGAGATAAGGCATCAGGAACTACATTATTAGGACCAGATCTGTAAGCAATAGAGTAATCATACCCTATAAGCTTCAAAAGCCATTTTTGCTATGCTGGGTTGTAATCCTCTGATCCAAGAAGTGTTGAAGAGTCCTGTGATCAGTAATAATTTTAAAATGGTGCCCTAAAAGGTAGGGTCTCCAGTGTTGTACTGCGTAAACCACTGCTAACATCTCTTTGTCATATACCGACAAACCTAAATGTTTGTGAGCTAGAGTCTTACTCAAGAAAGCTATGGGATGCTTGTCTTGTGAGAGAACTGCTCCTATTCCCAAACCGGAAGCATCGCACTCTACGACAAATTCCTTGTCAAAATCTAGCAGGGCCAACACAGGTGTTGTAGTCATGGCAAGTTTTAATTCCTCAAAGGCTCTCTCAGCTTCAGGAGACCAGACAAAGCTATCTTTCTTCAACATATTTGTCAAAGGTTTAGCAATTATGCCAAAATTTGGCACAAATTTTCGATAATAACCAGCCATTCCCAAGAATCCTCTCAACCCCTTCAACGTTTTTGGTTTAGCCCATTTTCTGATGGTCTCAATCTTAACAGGATCAACTGCTACTCCCTGAGCAGATATGATGTGCCCTAAATACTCCACTGCGGAAGTGCCAAATTCACACTTACTCATTTTCACCTTCAACTCATGCTGTTGTAACTTCTGAAATACCAAAGACAAATGTTCAAGATGAGTTTCTAAGGAAGGGCTGTATATGAGAATGTCGTCGAAGAACACCAAAACAAATTTCCTCAAGTATTCTCTGAAGACATCATTCATGAGAGATTGAAACGTTGACGGTGCATTGGTTAACCCAAATGGCATGACCAAAAATTCATAATGACCTTCATGAGTCCTGAATGTTGTCTTATCAATGTCGGAAGGATGCATGCGGATCTGATGGTAACCTGATCGCAAGTCCAATTTGGAAAAAATAACTGATCCATGCAACTCATCCAACAGCTCGTCAATGACCGGAATTGGAAACTTATCCTTGATGGTGACTGCATTCAAGGATCTATAATCAACACACATTCTTGATCCTCCATCTTTTTTCTTCACAAGCAACACCAACGATGAATAAGGACTGACACTAGGTCTTACCACTTCGGTTGCTAACATTTCCTTAATGATTTTTTCTATTTCGCTCTTCTGGAAGTGTGGGTATCGATAAGGCCTGACATTAACAGGGTGTGTTCCAGGTTGCAAGTTGATCCGATGATCATGTCTCCGTTGAGGGGGAAGACCCTTAGGCACTTCAAACAGATCATTATACTGCGTTAGTAAAGCAGAAATTTCAGGAGGAATGTCCTTACCTGATGGCTGTGCTTCCACAGGACAGAGCTGCACCATCATAGCCTCTCTCTCTTGTTGCAGTAATCTTGTCATGACCCTACAACTTACCATTTCTGGTTCTCCAGAAGTGATCCCCTGTAAAGTGTATTGTTGTCCTTGCAAAGTAAACTTCATAGTCATGGAATCGAAGTTCTATGTTATATCACCTAGAGTTCGGAGCCATGATGCTCCCAAAAGTACTTCACAACCATTCACTGGCATCACAAAAACCTCAGTGTCCACCCATGTGTCTTGCAACTGTAATTGGATCTGCAACTTACCACCAGACTTTTGAGGAAGTCCCCTGGCCAATACCACCTTTAAAGAAGAAGAATTATCCACTTGAGCTCTGCAATGTTTCAACAAATTAGGGTTAATAAATGAATGTGTGGAACCTCTATCAATGAGGACATGAACTTCTCTCTTGTTGAAACATCCTTTCAGCTGCATTGTCTGAGGCTGCACTGAAGAATTAATGACATGTAATGTGATGGTAGTGCTGTCAATGGTTCCATCACTAATGCCATCCTCTAATTCAACCTCCTCAATCATTACAGGTGGTGAGGAATCCAAATTCTCCCCTACTTCATATGTAGCTTCTATTAAAAGAGCTTGACCAGATTTTTTACAAACATGAGTTTTTGAATATGCTTCATCACAGAAAAAACACAACCCTTTAGCTCTTCGATCATGGTACTCAGCTTGCGACCATTTTCTATCACGAGTAGGGTTGAAATTTGGTCTAACTAACTGATTGTTACCTTGTGTAAGTCCCCTAACACCAGAGGAAGCAACTGGAGTAGGACGAAGTGGTGGACTTGAGCCAAAGAGTTGATTTGTAAAAAATGATCTATGTTGATCGAGAGGAGGTTTCATGTTCTTACGCCCAAGATGCTTGTCTTCAAACACATTAGCCAACTCAAACGCCTCATAAAGAGTAGTAGGTCGCAAAGCTCTAACATTAACCTGTATATCTTCTTTAAGGCCACCAATAAAACTGGCTAACAAAACATCATCAGGAAACCCACCCGCTCTTCTAGCAAGTTTGTTGAATTTTGATTTGAAATCTGCCACACTACCATTTTGGGATAATTTAAACAAAGCAGCTTGACATTCAACTCGAGTCTGCAATCCAAATTCCTTCATCAACAAATCTGAAAACCCTTGCCAAGTATTAGTATAGTGATGCTTGAACAAATGCCAAACATCTGCAGCATCATCAGTCAAATGCATAGCAGCTATGGCAACTTTCCTTCCTTCCGGTATTTGATAAATATCAAAGTACTGTTCGGCCTTATTAAGCCAGTGCAAAGGGTCGCCCCCACCAAATGTTGAGAAATCCAATCGCATCTGTTTCATGGTAGGGAGATAAGGATCAATATCTGGTGGCATTTGTGGGTGAGGGTTTTGGTAGTAGGGTGCATAAGATTGTGGCTGTAAGTATGGACACTGAGAATGGGGTAGTGAGGTTGAAATTGTGGCGTAGGTAGGGGGAACATGAACATGTGTGGTGTGAGTTTGTGCCTGGGTATATAAATATTGTGGTACTGCAAAAGGAAGAGAAGCCCTGGGCTCATAATGTTGAGAACCAGAAAAATTGCATCGGTTGGTGAGAATAACCCATGTGCCTATGAACATTGAACTGATGCGGGTTAGCAGACACAGATGTAGGAGGGAAAAAATATGGGTCATGTGGTTGCTCATAACCTTCCATATAATTAGAATAGCCCACTCTAGTATGCTGAGAATATTGAGGTTGAAGTGCAGCCCTTCCATCTCTCTGTGTAAAAGCATCTCCCATAAACTTACTAGGGCCTGACCTACTTCCATGTGTGATAGGACTACTACCTGCTCCCATTTCCCCCTTATCTGAACTTGTACCAGCACCCACAAGTATGCACGCAGCAGATGACGAAGAATGAAGAGCCATGGACTGATGAGCAGAGTTATCATCTTGGAAAGTGTTCAAAACCCCTAAGCCCGTCACTGGAATTCCCGTCATCGGAATAGACCCCGTAGCCTGAATCTGAGGAGAAGTGGTTAACGGAGGTGGAAGAGAACCAAATCGAAGGGAATCCGAGCTCACTAGATCGGGTTCAGGCTGAGGCAAAGTGTTGACCCGTAGCTGTCGCATCTCGTCCAACAACATTGAACGAAACTCGGCGTTTTGAGCTCGCATACTCGCTTGTTCTGCACGGAGTTCGGCCACTGACTCACTCATCGCTTGTAGCTGGGATTCCGCCATGGCCTGGTGAGCCAAATAGTCTAGCTCCGCCGCCGATAGATCTCGCGACGACTGGCCATTGTTGCCTCCTTTGGGTTTTGGTCCCATGAGCTCGAAGGCTTTGATACCAGTTGTTAGGGGTCTAATCTAAGAATGCAGAAATTAAATGAAGAATAGAGAGAATTTGAAAGGAAAAAACTGGGTTTCATATATTCGATAAGTCCCGAAATTGGGTACAAGCCACCCCAAATAGCTAAAGAGAAATATCAATAGCTAGCTACAGCTGTCCTACTCACCACAAGAGAGCAGCACGTGTATCTTGGCCAAATATATCTATCAACAGTAAGAAAGTAAATAGGTAATGGGCCTGGTGGTCACAAGTACTGGGTCTGCATGGTTGGGAACCCAACAGACGTCGGCTGTCCAACTCTGACGAGGAGGGAGGGAAGGGCCGGAGAGAGAGATAGAAAGAAGAGAGGGAGTTTCAGATCGAAGAGGTACGACCGTGTGAGAGAGAAAGAGAGAGAGAGAGAGACCGTCCAACTGGAGAGAGAGAGAGTATGAGAGGAGTGTAGTTGTTGATTAAAATGAGAGTAAAACTGTCAATAGATGTTAGATTTGGTAAATGGTCACGGCCCTAATTCTATATCCATAGAAATTTTCTCAATCTTTTCAATATCTAGACCAAAATTCTGTGAAATAAAAATAATAATAATAAAAACTCAAACTATAAGGGACTGTTCTCAATCGACAAAGCAACAAACCAAAAAAAGGAAAAAAAGAAAAAGAAAAAAAGGGAGCTCGGAAGGGAAGCGAAGACGAGGATGGCAGAGGAAGGGAAGCCAGATGCCCAATTGTTCCACCTACTCTCTGGTCTCCTCCACCAGGTTCTATCTACCTCTTTTTTTTTCATCCAATTCTTCCTGATTTATTCAGCTTTCAGAATTATGAGGTTGATAATCATCTGGGTATGCTTGTTTTCTTGAAGTTTATGATCTGGGTCTTCTACTAATGTGTTTTACAAGCCTTTTTAGGTTGATAGAGAGAAAGTACAAACTTGATACTTGTTCATTATTTATAGTTTTTATTGGTTCTTGAGACAATTATACGTGCATAACCCTCTTCTGTTATGCTTAGGAAGAAAGAGGCAGACAATCACGCTCATGCCCGTCTGCACTGTTATACAAATGTGATGTTCTAGTGTTAAATTGATTCATATCTCTTCGGGGCCACGTGCTAAACATTTTTTCTTCCTGTTCGTCAAGCAAGATTTTATTTAATTTATTGCAAAAGATGAGACTCTCAAGTCCTAAAGCCAAAGTAATGGTCGTGCATTTGAAGATGAAACCAAGTTTCAGTGCCTTTTTTTCTATAGGAGTTTGAGAAGCAGGTAGGAGAGACTGACTGGCCCTAGCTTTCTATTCTAATGGAAAATACGGATCATGTCGCTGTTGGAGCAGAAGTACCATTGCTGGGGAATATGCATTTTCATGATATGCTTGCTAGTACGTAAGGTCACTGAAGCCATCATCAATTTTTCTTGGTTTTAAGGAAAATTATAGATACACCCTTTCAGCTAACCCTTAAAAAGTGACAAATATTAGGTATTATTTCGTGATATTTGGACCCATGTTATTTGCTATGGGGTGTATCTGTCAATGGTAGAATGATGGTCATTCGTAATAATATAATGTGATAGACTATAATGAAGTTTTGCAGTTAGTAAGAAATAGAAAACAAGATGCAGACAGTTTTTTGGGTAGTAGTCGGAATGTTCAATCGGAAGAACAACATTTTCAAACACCTCTTTTGAAGATTGTGTTTGTGTGTATGTTTTTGTTTAAGTTCAATCCCACGTACTGATGTATTTGTCTTGGTTGGCATTGCTGTTTTGAACCTACCCTGAACGTTTTCCTATTGTTCCTTCCCCGAAAATAACTTGTCAATAACTTCTATGATGCAGGTGGAAGCATTGACCAATCAAGAAGAAGTTGAATTGCGTTCAAAAATTGAAGCCCTTGGATTAGAGGTTACCAAAGTTCCCTCGAAGTCAACTCAGCATCTTGATGAGGTAGTTTCGAGTCCAAGGACATAATTCACTCATAACTTACACATGTTAAGTATCAACACAGTTCTCTATTCTCTATTTATGAATAAGCAGTAACGGTCTTTGTCTGCGTTCAATATGTACAGCTGGAAATAGCCAAGGAATTGGATAAATTATCTGCAAAGTTGGATGATGTAGATGAAATGATATCTTCTGCAATGGCTTCAGATCCTCAGGTCAAGTCACTATTGAGTGGTACTGCTGATGTATGGATGCCGGTCATTACTGCTAGTGCTGATGAACGGCGTACTTTCACAGCATCAATCGCAGATGATAACCCAGAAGCAAAAGGGAAAAGTTTCAGTTAGTTGTTGAGTTGTATTCTTTAGAAGAAATTCAGGATATTATTCTTACATGTTTGTTTAATCCACCAAATAAAAAGAAGTACATTATTCTTAATGACTACTATATATAGTCTTCTTGTCTATCCCCTAATGGTTATTTGTCTTTGCAAACAATCCTGGGGAGTACGGTTCCAAAGGGAAAGTCGAAATTGTTGCTTGCTGTGTTCCAGAAACACAGGGGCTAAAGTTAAATTCATATCCCCTTGATGTCCCAGAAAGACAATGGTGAATGCCAATCCTTTTCCAGAATTCATGGCATAGAACCGATTGTACATGACCCTATAAACCGGCCAAAACTTGGTAACCTTGACATCTTTCACACCTGTGAAGGCTGCAATAACATCGTGGGTGTAAAGTGGCCAATATCTGCCCGAATTAGCATCGAGGGGTCGAAATTACCTCAGGCCCGGGTACAGCTTACCATCGAAGTGAGGACCTTTGAAGAACTGAGGTTGGAGTCTATCGGTTCAACAATCTTCAATCCCATAATTGTAAACTATCTCGGCAGCTCCCCAGTCGTAAAATAGCTTGAGATTGGGTTGAATTAAGTATTCTGCAAAAGTTATATTGAATATTTGAATTAGTTTATGGGAAATTTTATTCACACATCCCTAAATACTTAATACACATCTCTTACTTAATACACCACCCATTTGATTTCTTATTCTATCATTTTATTAAATACACCACTCAAACTACCTAAATTATCCTCAAATCATAATCACTATATATAAATCAATATTAAAATCATCATGCTAAACTTTATCATAATCACAACATTCTATATATATCATAATGAATTTAAATGCATTTAATTATCAGAATCATCATAATAATTTTAATTTTCTTTCAATTATTATCATGAGACCTGTACAATCTTAACAATTTTGTTATTCAAAATTGCTGGTAGTCAAAATTGTTGAAAAATAATCAAGAACATATGAAGAGGATCCAACTAGGTTTATAACTACATTGTTATTATTTTCTCTCCATTAGTTATCATGAATTTCATAAGAGCATCTTTAGCAATGCTAGCCATTTTTTAGTCAAATTTTAGCTAAAGTAGCTAAAAAGTCATTTTAGCTAGCCACTTTAGAATTACGTCTGCATCAATGCTCTCTATTTTAGCTAGTTTTGAATTTATATTATTTTTTAAATGAATATTAAATAGTTTAAATGTATTTATAAATTACATAAAATAACTTAAAAGGAATGTTTTAAATTATAGAGAGCCTCATCCCGCTCTCTATATTTAGGAGCGAGATAGCTAAAAGTTATAATAGAGAGCCACTTAGGAGTCTGGTGCAGCTGCTAAAATAGATAAAAAACTAAACATGCTCTCCAAAATAGCTAAGGAGCCACAATAGAGAGTCTGCTAAAGATGCTCTAAGGATTTTGTAATGCAAAATTGCTAGTCAAGCTTGTAGAAGAAGATTCCAATTAGGGTTTATATATATCATACTAGGTTTTATTTTCTTTCTATTTATTACCAAGAAACAATATGATCGATCATAAGAATTTTGTAATGCATAATTGCTAATAATCAAGCTTGTCATGAACTCATGACAAAGATTTCAACTTGAATTTATAACAATATTAAAAGCTATTAAACATATTCCAATTATAGTTCCTTTTCTAATATGAATGTCTTTTCAGTCATTTCATTTACCCATATAATCTGATTTTAAATGTAAAAAAATTAGAATGTGTATTAAGTATTTAGGGATGTGTTAATAAAATTTCTCTTAGTTTATGTGAGAACACTACTAGCAAAATAACAATACACACAGATTTAACTCATTTAAAAGCCAATAATATCCATTTTCAATAAGTTCGTGTCAAACATCGAAAGACTTTCTTTTCACCTCTCTTCTGGAGCTCCAAAAAACCCGGGCATCCCTTGGTCTAGGGTTTTGAGAAATCTGCTCGTCCGGTGGCGTTCGGAATCGGTATGGGCCTGCCTTGCCGCTGATGAGTCGCTGCCGGACGGGTCTTGATAGCTACGTCGCTCAGTTTTGTTCCAGAGGATGGCTTCGACTCAAGGGGACGATGGATGTTTGACTGGTGAGCATCAGATGTAGGCCCTATGTATGGTGGTTGGGTTGTGCAAGGATGGCTTGAGCGGCGGCGTGGGTCTGCAGATCTAGCGACGACGGCGTGGGTCGATTGGACTGAGCGGCGGCAAGGTTCCCTGGGGCTATGCGGTGGCGAGGTGTTTTGGCTGATCCGGCGTCGACATGGTGGCTGTAGGATTATGCGGCGACGTAGGCAGGTGTGGGACGCGGGGTTTCCAGCCGGCGAGGACGTGGTTCGGCGCCGCTGGTTGCGGCGGAAGTGCTACACAATCACTGTGCGTTGGATCTAGTTTTTGGGCTTGCTGCAGCAACCTGCTGGACCTGGAGTTTGGGCTCTCTTTGGGAGCAGCTGGGCTTCGATTTTGGGCTAGGGTTTTGGCCTTGGCCCGACACTATGTTATTTAGTTTTTGTCTAAATTACAATCATGTTCCGTTTTCAGGGACAGTCTAGGCACTTTTGTGCATTTAGTTTTTGCATTTGGCCTGGTCTTGTCGGCTTAATTCTCAGTGGATCTAGGTGTACACCAATTGAGGTCTCTAGGCAGCTAGGTTTATTGGTTAAAGAGTTAGGTTGGGAGGGCCGGATCTTTCTAGCGCCTCCGGCGTAGTACCAAAGGGGGATTCCCGCTATGTCTACGTATTGATTGTACAATGAGTGGGTCTAGTTTCTATGTACCATTGTGGATACTACCACTATCTTCTTGTCTGTCTATAGATGGCAGCGGAAGGGTATGTAATGACCTCTTCTGGCTTTTGATGAATATATATTCGCCCTACGGGCTCTTTTCAAAAAAAAAAAAAGCCAATAATATTCGTGCTAGACATAAATAGTAACAAATAACCGTGTGAAAAGAGCATAATTGAGCCCACAATAATTTATACAATAACAATATCAACGGAAATCCGTGTGAATAAACAACACTAACAGATGTCTATGTAAAAACTAAAATATTTTTACACAGATATCTGTGTGAATATCAATTCACACTGATTTCTGTACGTATTATAAATTAGTTTATTTCGAAATCATTAATATTTTATGTTATGTGAATTACGGAGGGACGAATTTCTGTTACAATAAGTTTTTTATACAGATTTTTGTGTGAAATGTTGATATGGATATTCGTCTGAAAATAGCATAATTGGACCCACAATAATTTATACAATAACAATATCAACGGAAATTCATGTGAATAAATAACAGTAACAGATGTCTGTGTAAAAGCTAAAATATTTTTACACAAATATCTGTGTGAATATCAATTCACACTGATTTATGTACGTATTATAAATTATATTCACACTGATTTATGTACGTATTATAAATTAGTTTATTTCGAAATCATTAATTTTTTATGTTATGTGAATTATGGAATTTCCGTTACAATAAGTTTTTGATACATATTTCTGTGTGAAATGAGTAACACACGAATATCTGTGTGAAATGTTAACACGGATATCTGTGCGAAAAAAACAATTAGCTATAGAATTTCGTGTGAAAAATGAGACTAGAGATAGAATTCTGTGTAAACAATCAACTGACAATTGACATGATAGTTAGTGGTTACCGAGGTAAATACACACATAAATCAGTTGCAAATGTGTAAGTATTTCACACGGATTTCCGTGGTAATTCTACTTATAATTAGCAAATTGATCAAATTTGGTCATTGTTCTTCTGTTCTCCTGTTCTTCCTATCAGAGCTTAAACCAGCTGCTGATGTTGTACTCCTTATTGCTGTTGATTATCTTTTCAGGTTTGTATTTCCACTTCTCTCCATCTCATCATGTATATTGCAAGTAGGTTTGATGGTTTATTCATTTTTATGATATTCATGATAATAATGATTAATTTGTTTGGATCCTTATTTTAGATTTGTGTATGTAAACTAAAATGATCATAAATAGGTGGTTGTGAAATAGGTTGATTGATTTGCTAGTATGTGATATACATAATTAGAATTTACTACTTCAATGCTTAGAGTGGTATGGTATAAAATTTTCAAAGAAAATATATTGGTATAATTTTATACCAATTGATTTTTTTTTTTAAATTTATACCATTCAAATTGCTAGAATGTTTATACTTTTGCATTGCACAAAAACTTAGTACCCGTTTAAGGATTTGGTATTGGAATTTGATGCCTCCTTGCCAAATCCTTAAATTGTCCCATTTTTGGATAGTTTGGTAATGACGTATTATGTATATTCTATGATACCCATTCGTTGTTACATGTTATTGGAAAATTTGACGGCCCAACCCTATGATCCTGCTGTGCATATTAAGTTCGTGCACATGTGGGATCATAGGTGGAGTGCTGCCGAATTTTTCAATAATATGTAGCGACGATTTAGGGATCATAGGGATATACATAATATGTCATTGCCGATGGGTTAGGTTCTACACCTTAGGAAATGTGCATATTTTTAATGGACTTTTTCATTATGCAGTGGTTCTCTATCGAAGTGGCTGAATAGTTGAGCAATATGGACAAAGATTGGGTGTTTCTCGATCGAGAAAGTGATAGATATATTTTTGGACTCCGTGCATTTATCAATCATGCACAAAATATCTCCCTTGTTCCAAATAGAATTTACTGTCCTTGTAAAGAGTGTAAAAATCGGTGGAGACAAACTGTGAAAGATGTGGAGGACCATATACATTGTGTAGGCATGTGGAATGACTATGTAAACATTCCTTGGACCTCACACGGTGAGGAATTACCTGTAACAAATGAACTAGATGCAACACGTACCTCCTCCCCCTAACAAGTTATGCCAGACCATGATATGGCTTATATGTTACAGGATGCATTTGTGTTTCATGATGATACAACCATGCCTCAGTCTTCTTCAGAGCCAGTTGGAGGTCAAGACTCTAGTCCTACCCCAGATGCCAAAAAATTCTACAAACTACTTGACGATGCAGATACTGTGGGTAATTGTTGTTTTGCTAGTAGTGGAAGGAACTCTGCAGGTTCAGGAACGTCCTGAGGGAAGGTTTCTATTCATCTTCAGCAATGCTGGGGATATTTTACAAATCAAGAAAAGGGGTCCATGGACTTTCAATAGGGCTCACGTAGTCCTCAATTACTACGATGGAAGATATTCCATCTCCAACGTCCTCTTGGACCATATCTAGATCTGGATCCGAATTAATGGACTACCATTGGCCTTTCTTACGCCGGCAACGGTGTCATTGATCGAAGAAATGATTGATACGGTTCTGGAAGTGGATCAACGGGGCTTGCCAGAGGCGAGCTCGAGTCTGTGTTGCTCTGTGCGTGAATGAGACTGTGAAGTTGAGTTGGAAGTTTAGAGTTTCAGCTTCTGAAACCCTAGAGTTGTCCTTCTGTTATGAGAAGCTTGTGGGACGATGTCGGGATTGTGGCTCTCTGAACCATGTGGTGCAATGTGCCCTGTACAAACGGGGACACGGTCTGGACAGGACGAAGACATAAATGGGGCGACAACGTTGGTTTGCCTTCTATGGTGTTCCGCGCCAACTCCTCAACTCCATCATCTCCTGGCCTCCAAGGGGCATTGATGATAAGGGGAGGTGGCTGGTGGTCTACCGGAGGCGTTTGAACAAAGCAGCGGAGAATGATGGGGAGACCTCGACGGTAGGAGTAGAGCGTTCGAGGGCAAGGGAGGAGATGGAAAATACTTTTGAGGAACAAGGTAACACAGCTAGGGCTATGGTGGTTGCGGTGGAGGAGGCAACGACAGGTATGACGGGGAAGCGCCGGCTTGAGAGGAGGAGGAAGGGTCAAATTCCAAGCGCGCACGCCATGCACTTTCGCTGGCCCCTGGAAGGATGGAATAGGAGAATTTAGGACTGACTTGGTCTCCAGGCCAGAACGGCTTTTGAAAGACATGTGCATGTTGGGCAAGAAAAAGACTCCAGGCAAGCCTCGAGGTAGTCGTAACAAAATAAAGAAGAATGGTGCTGGGACCTCTAACATGGCAGCAACCACTCATGTTAACCCTTCTACCTCTATGGGGAAGGGTAAAGGTATAACTTAGCTGGTTCAGGTTAACAAGTCAGATCCTAGACATCGTGGCAAGCTATTTGAGGGAATTTGCAAACAATCGTACAACATTTGCGTTTTTAGGTGAAA
Organism: Rosa rugosa; assembly: GCF_958449725.1. Taxonomy (NCBI): domain Eukaryota; kingdom Viridiplantae; phylum Streptophyta; class Magnoliopsida; order Rosales; family Rosaceae; genus Rosa; species Rosa rugosa. The sequence goes on from NC_084825.1 coordinate 575,780, forward strand.
GCTTGGTGATTCTTCGGATAATGTTTAGTTTTTTTTTTTTTTTTTTTTTTTTAAAATTTAAAGAGGATCAAAGGATTTCACTCTTACCCCCATGGTGACTCGAACCCATGACCTGGATCTTAAGTAGTGGGTGCTCTAACCACTGAGCTAACACTACTTCGTCAAATGTTTAGGTTCTTAATTTGTTGGGATTAGGGCTGTCAATGGGTCGTGTCGGGTCAAGGTATATGTCGTGTCACAAGAGACAAACCTAAACCCAACCCAGTTATTAATCGTGTCGAAAATTTAAACTCAAACCCAACCTATTTATTAAACGGGTTACCCGTTTCCAACCCGCTTAACCCATTTAATAAATAGGCCGTGTCGTATTGGACAAAATGACCAATTTAAGGGTTAACACTGCGACCCATTTAACTAAAAACATGCATAAATTGATTAAATTCACTAAAAACTTCATAAGACGAAGAATATAACTAATTATATATAATTCATAAATAATTAAATCCAATAATGATGAAGCAAAATATTTCAAATTGTCCAATCCTATAATCAAATACTCCCAACGTCCAAAATTTCAAGAAGAAGTATAGCATAATCGGGTTATACGGGTTCATTTTGTGTTGGCGGGTTGACCCGCGGCCAACCCGCTTTTTAATCGTGCGGGTTCAACCCGCTTTATTTCGTGCGGGTTCAACCCGCTTTATTTCGTGCGGGTTTCGAGTCGTGTCGAAATTGACAGCCCTAGTTGGGATAATGACCATTTACACAATTTTAGCCTAAAAATTGCATACTTACTCCACTAAGAGTTTTTTACTCCCATTTACCTAACCTAACATCTATTAACAATATTGCCCTCATTTTAATTAATAAATTACACTCATCTCTCCCTTTCTCAGACTCTCTCCCCTCCCCTCCCCTCTTCGATCTATTCTCTCTCTCCTCCCCCCTTACCGATTTCTCTCTCTCTCTCTCTCTTCCTTCCGGGCCGAGTCGACTCAACGACCACCGTTAGCCTCGAAGATGCAAAGTTCACCAACCACCGTCAGCCTTGAAGATGCCGGATGAGGAATGGACGGCGATTGATGTATGAGGTGGTCAGGGATGGAGATTTCAGCGTCCCCGCACTAGATCCAGAAGGGCATATTGATCAAGAAGCAGCACGCCCCGATCCCCGACGCGGTGGCGCGTTACCATAAGCACGGGGTGGGCCCTGACAAGTGCCGCTCCGCCGTGACGCAGGAGATCGTTGCTCCCGTCTCCACCGTGTGGTCGTGGTCCAGTCCAGTGCTTCGACGACCCCCAAGCCTACAAGTACTTCGTCAAGAGTTGCTGCATCATCGTTGGGGATGGCGACGTCAGCACCTTCCGCGAAGTCCAGGTCATCTCGGGGCTTCCGACCAACAACAACACGGAGAGGCCGGACGTGCTGGACGAGGAGAGCCACGTCATCAGCTTTAACATGCTGGGCGATGACCACATCCTGTCCTTTTTTTTTTTTTTTTTTTTTTCAGTTATGCACTAGAATAGCATATGTTTGGTAGATTTTGTAGATTTGTGACTGATTTTACTAATGATTAACTGATGCAATTGTTTTGTTGGGGAAATGAACACTTTATTGAGGGGCAATAAACATTTTATTTGGGGGCAATAATGTTTCTATTGGGAGGCAATAAACCTTCTATTAGGGGGCAATAATGTTTCTATTGGGAGGCAATAAACCTTCTACTGGAGGGCAATAATGTTTCTATTGGGAGGCAATAAACCTTCTATTAGGGGGCAATAATGTTTCTATTGGAGGCAATAAACCTTCTACTGGAGGGCAATAATGTTTCTATTGGGGGGCAATAAACCTTTTGTTTGGGGGCAATAATATTCTCTGGTGACCTATGAGATCCTCGTCGACCTTTTTAGAGACATCCGACGAGGTTTCTTGCGATCGGTGACCGGAGTTCGGTGAAGTGTCATATGACTTCTCTCTCTAAGTGACAAAGAAGGAGAGGGCAAAATTGTCCTAAAAATAAATAAAAAGTAATAAAAAAAAATACTTAATTAGGTATTAGGGCAAAATATATATAAAATATTGTGTAAGTGGGCAATCTCTTAGAGTGTTTGGGTAAGTGGGGTTAATTAACCCTAAAATTGGGTAAATGATCATTTTCCCTAATTTGTTAGCCTCTTTCATTGTAGTTAGGAGTGAAATAAGTGGACATGTATTGTTAGAATAGATTTTATTTGCTAGAGATATGTTCCCGGTTAGGCTGCATAAGCAAAAGTAAGGTTATGCTTTGGGAGCTTTTGCTGTAGTGTATGTAATATCTTAGCAGTGACTCAGTGTAGTCGTGACTCGTGAATATATCTATAGATATTTATTCTCTTAAAAAAAAAAATTTGAAACTGTAAATAAAATTAATAAATTGATTAAGGGATAAAGCTATAACCTTTCCAACAGAGAGTCGCACAGAGGCAAAAGTTGAGATGCAATTCTTCCTCCTCGGTTCCAAGTCATTTTCGGTAATAATTAAAGAGAGATGATGATAACAGTTTTGTGTTTTTTTTTTTTCGATGACAAACCCCGTCAGTTAAGTCTTGGCCATACATGTAAATCTATGTTTGGCCGCCGCCACTCACTGCATCGTTGTTTGTCCTTTCCCCCTTATCTATTATTTGATTTAACTTCACTTCTTTTAGGTGGCTTTTTCATTGCTACTTTCCTCACCATATAAACTCTATCTTGTTCATCACGTAAGCATACCTAACTTTAACTCTTGATTTTTGATTCATTTCATCCTGTTTAAAATTCGTGATACTAGTTAATCACTTTACATAGAAAATTCATCATCTCTATTTATGAATAATAGTGGGTGAACTATATTTTCTGAATATTATGCTGCAGTTGATGTATTATAAAGTTAATTTATAAAAAATTTCATTAAATGTACTACATTTTTTTTTTTAGAAGAAACGAGAACACTTTTCATTACTCCGGCCAACAAAGTTACAAAGAAACTCACCACGTGTGTGGCCCCGATAAAATGAGTACCTAAACATAACCCTGTACTTACAAACACAGCACGCTCAAACGGTAGGGAAACTAAAGGACATGCATTTCCTTGCAAATTCCCTTTCCTTGCTATTTGCTAGCTTTTTACTATCACCATTTTGTTTGGTTACGGCATAATTAAAGTAAGCTTCAAGTGAAGGGTTTTCATATATGATATGAGAGATTGAGAACTAATTTGAGTTTGTTATATGTCGCTCTCAAGTCTCAACAAAATAAAGGGGCAAGTGCATGGCTAGTCTCAAAACATTAAGTTTTACGTTTCATTTATTTATTTATTATTATTATTTTTTAATCCTTTTAGAATTTTGGCGGGTAGAGAGTGCTGTCTATCCGGTAGAGAGTGCTCTCTATCCTTCTTTAATCATGTCATAGCTTGTTTTTGACAAACTTGTTGGGTGACCAATCGGCATTGTACGGTTGGATTGTGTCTTCGATAGTGGACAATAGCAATGATGAAATAGTTTTTAGTTTAATTAGGGTTTTATTTATTTCTTATTGATTAGATTTTTAAAAAGTTTCTATTCTTCTGAGCTAGGGGTTTTGGATTTGCCGTTTGGGGGGCCTTCTTGTTGGTGTTAACTGTTAAGGTCTTAATTTGGTCCTCAATCATTGTTTTAAATGTTGTGCTATGACTATAGCATTTCTTTTTGGAGTTTCATCAATATTTTTTCATTATCACCTTTTAAAAAGTCGCTTTTATTGTACGTTAAAAAAACATAAGTATTATCTAATATTTTGATGATAGGTTTTTGAGAAAATATTTTGATGACAGTGTTGAATAAGTTTAACATGGAACCAGTTTTGTTATCTTTGCAATTGAAGGGAAAATATTCAGGTATACATCACGGTAGGGGTTGGTTGGGACGTTGGCACGTAGCAGCACCATGCCACCATATATATATGACGACAATCCAAACACAGTTGCCATGGGCATGAAACTAGGAAAGATCAAAGACAACGTCACCCAGAAAAGGACGGACGGTGGATGGTAGGCTTGACTATACTTGCTTGATAGTCGTCGATGATGAGTGAGTTTTGCTGTTTTGGGTCGAGGTGATAGGTCGGTCACACTGGCAGTCACTCGGTGAGACCCACCACCTAACTTATATTATTTCTTTTCCTTTCTATTCATGTATGTCAGTAGTTTCCGAGCAAATGAAGAAGGGAAGGGAAAGGAAAGCAGGGGACGCGGCTCCATTGGATTGGCCAATTGAAACCCAAGGAAAAGGAATGGACTTTCCTGAGTGAGCAGCTGATTGGCTGGCCGCTACTTTTGAAAATGGAGAAAGAGTGAGAGTGTTGCATTTGCATCATTGCATGTGCATCATCGCACGGATCCTCCTCTTTGCCTTTGTTTTATTTTAACTCTAAAATAACCCCCACTTCCCTTCCTTTCTCTCTGTACTTGTTTTTAATTGATTGGGTCTTTTTCTTCTTCAAAGCTTCAAGACCTTGGTAAGCATTCACTACTTGCTTGCAAACTTCCCAGATCATCATCATCGTCATCGTATGGCGAGGTGGGTGTCCAACTAACCCAACAAGGTACATATATTTTTGCCTTTCTACTCTTCCTGAGTTCCTCCCATCACATATGGTCCGCTAATTCATTTCCCGGAAACTGCTTACTACTTTTATCACTCTTTTGTATTTCTGTTTCCATTGTCTTTTAACAACAAACCACTTACTTATATTAGAGACCATCTTCATTTCATGGTCTCTTGTTCGCTTTTCTTATTGGAAAAAAAGTCTACTCTTCTAACAACACCAACTACTCTACTCGCGTAAGATTCAGATTCAGTTGATTTTTATTGTTTCTGTGCACTGCTAGCTACCACTGAATAAGTTCTCATTCCAAGTGATCTCTAACACTTCCTCTTATCCCTTTTATATATATGTGTGTGTCATTGGCTACCACAGCCTGCAGGGCAGACCAGCAATTTCAATTGCTATTGTTTAGGGCATAGATAAATTCCAGACATGGCATATAGAAGGGGCTTCGACCAGCAGCAACCGCAGAGGCGGATTCTGCGGACTCAGACTGCTGGAAGTTTTGGAGAGCCGTTGGATAGTGAGGTTGTGCCTTCTTCTCTGGTTGATATTGCTCCTATTCTCCGTGTTGCAAATGAAGTCGAATCTAGGAATGCAAGAGTTGCCTATCTCTGTGAGTTGCATCTCCTAACTTTATTCCATCTGTTTTCCATGGACTTGACATCAACTGCTGTGTCTCACATTTTTGGTATGTTCGAGAATGCAATTCACACTAATGTTGTGCTTGAAATTAGGTCGCTTCTATGCATTTGAGAAAGCTCACAGACTAGATCCCACATCTAGTGGCCGTGGTGTTCGCCAGTTTAAAACTGCACTTCTTCAACGTCTAGAGAGGGTAAAGCTTTGATTTCCTATTGCAACAACTTCTTTGCGTATGCATGATGTTATCTTTAAGGACATAATTAACAAACAAACAGAGAGATATATAAATACACAAAAACAAGATGAGAAATGTATAGAGTTCAAAAGATGAATGAATTTAATCTTTAAATGAGAGTGTGAATAAATAAGAATTGAAAATTGATGTGAGGAACAAAATTTAAGATTGCATTTGACACTGTAAGGATAAGTGTCATCTTTCCAAAAGGAATAAGTATTTTGTTGAATAATTTCTATCAGTGTATTTTCTAGTTTATATGAAGGAATATCAGGAAATTGGAGTTTGAGCAGAGATTTACCTATGGTTTTGTTCTCTTTAGGAAAATGAAACAACATTGGCAGGACGAGCAAAGAGTGATGCTCGTGAAATGCAGAGTTTTTATCGAGATTACTACAAAAAATACATTCAAGCTTTGCACAGTACTACTGCTGATAAACCTGATCGGTATGTTTGTAAGAGTGTTGACCAGTGGTTTTCTTGATTAAAAGTTGCTACAGCGCATTATACTTAGCATTCTAAAGTTTGTGTTCCTAATGCAGTGCACAACTGACAAAGGCATACAAAACTGCTGCTGTTTTGTTTGAGGTTTTGAAGGCTGTCAATCAGACAGAGGCTGTTGAAGTGGCTGAGGAGGTGAAATATAATTTTTTTTTTCTCTGTTTTTCATAAACTTTACTTGATACTAATCTTCATTTTCACTTTCTTCATTCTAAGTGAATATGTTTATATATATAATCAGTATTGTTCTTACTGTAGATTTTGGAAGCTCAGGCTAAGGTTGAAGAAAAACAACAAATATATCTACCTTACAATATTCTTCCTCTTGATCCTGATAGTCGAAATCAGGCAATCATGAGATATCCCGAGGTTTCAACAATTTCGATTTAGAAAGTCTATGTTTTATGTCTTTAGATTGTAGGTGAAATGCATTGCCTCTTTTATTTCTTTACAGATTCATGATACTGTTTCTGCACTCCGAAACACCAGAGGTTTACCCTGGCCGAAGGACTACAAAAAGAAAGAAGATGAAGACATTCTTGATTGGCTTCAGGCTATGTTTGGTTTTCAGGTGAAGTTACTCACCAGACCAGTTGTCATACACTTATTAAATTGCATGTTTTATCAACAAGCTATGCTCAACTCATAAATGTGCAGAAGGATAGTGTCGCCAATCAAAGGGAGCACTTGATTCTGTTGATCGCTAATGTTCACATACGGCAATTACCAAAACCTGATCAGCAGCCCAAGGTTCTTATTCTACTCAGTTGTTATATTTTCACTTTCTGATTTTTCTTTTCTTTTGTGCCTAACTTACTCTACATGGCCATGCTGCATAGTTGGATGATCGTGCTTTAACAGTAGTGATGAAGAAACTTTTCAAAAATTACAAAAAATGGTGCAAGTACTTGGGTCGCAAAAGCAGCCTTTGGTGAGGATTCATATTTGACAGCACCAAGTAATTTAACACTATATTGATGTATTCTTTAAAAAGAAAAAATTGTGTTGATATATGTCTTGGAAAATATTAAATTATATACTTATAGTCCTATAAGAAGGAGCATCGCTGCTTCTTTAGCTATGGCTTGTGATTGTTCAGTTATGTTCTGTTTCATACCTGTAACTTAAAAACTGTTTATAACTGGCAGGTTGCCAACTATTCAGCAGGAAGTACAGCAGCGGAAATTACTATACATGGGTTTATATCTTCTTATATGGGGAGAGGCTGCCAACTTGAGATTCATGCCGGAATGCCTTTGCTATATTTATCATCATGTAAGTCTTAAGAAGTTTCTTTGTGACATTTATGATTTATATTCATGCAAATGTAATTTAGAAACACACTTGATCATAGTATGCATTTTACAAAGACTTCTAACCAAACATAGATGGTTACATCTTTTCTCTTTACACTCTGTTGTCATATATTTATTTAAGTAACGCCTCTATGGAATTCCAGGAAATTTCAGAATTAACCTCCCGTTTATAAATTTTTGTTTATTTGGATCCAATCAATAACAGAAGATCATGGTTGTCATCCTTTAGGACTCTTTCTGTACAAATCGTTTTAACATCAATTGTTCAGAAATCTCTCCTTCTGAGATTCTTAAATTGATTGGCAAGGTTCCACCAAGAAAATAAATTTGATTTACAAGGCCATTGTTCGAACAAAATTTGCTCTTGGCCAGTGCTCAACTAAATGGTAGCAGGTGGGACCCAAGGTTTCAAGTATCGGCAGTGATAGATATAACCAAACTTAAACTCAAGGGTATATCTATAGATATATTGATAATGTGGAAACATCAATAAAATATATAAAGTTGTATTCGTGAACATGGTAGGTAATAGCTCTTCAAAAGATTGATTTGATAGTGATAGTTATGCTTTTGAAGGATTGCTTTACTGGTTAGGGTAGTTAGTCTATGAGTGTCAATGAATGTCAAGAAAAGGCCAAAGGTGTGTCATCACCTTTTGCTTATTCTTGTCTGGGATCCAATGAGAATTACAATGATTTAGTGAATGACTAAGTTAATAAGGTGTATTTTGCCTTTGGTTTGGAGGAATTATGAATGTAAACGAAATTGATGACGGATAAATAATTTCATCAGCCACGTTTTCATTTTCGTCAAATGTATCTCTTATTTTAGAATATTTGTAATTTTGGTTTGGTGTCTTCAAAATATCAGAAATATTGGTCCAATATCAGGGATAACTCCCAGAGATAGAGGAAGATAAGATTTCCCGATTTATTAGAGGTGCTTGGTGTGGTCTGGGTGTGCCCAAGAAACTGCAATTTGATGCAGCAGAAGGTTGTTTGATAAAGGGGCATAATAAGAATGTCCTTACTCTTTGGAGATATGTTGTTTTGGCTCTTTTGTGGTGTTTTTGGCTGGAAGGGAACACGACAATTTTCAATTTTAAGGAGCAAGATGTGGGAGCAGTTGGGGTAGTCACTAGAGTTAGAGTGCTTGCTTCTCTTTGGGCTTCTTTGCCAAATGATTTCAAGAAGATTCCTTTATCATTTTTTCTTGATTGTGGGGTGCCTTGTTTAGGGTGTTTTTGGCTGGAAGGGAACAAGACACTTTTCAATTTTAAGGAGGTGTACTTTCAAAGTCTCTTTCTCCACTACTTATTCAGATTGGAGGGCATACGATGTATTGTATTTTATCTCTTGAATGTGTTTCATTTTGATGTCTGCTGTTTGTCTATTTATTCTGGGGATTCACAGACTCATGGTGTATCTGGAATGTTTTATTGTGTATTGTAGTGGACATCTTGTCCTTGGCTTCTTGTGGTCTAACAAATTTACATTTCTTAGAAAAGAATGTTTAGGAAGTTAATAGTAAATTGTCCTCTAGTTTGCATATCTTTTGTGCTACCACCTCAGAATGTTCACAAGAATTTGCTTGAGCATTATAAGAGATATCTCAAACCAAATGCACACATATGTACTATAGACGTAGTCGGTTTCAGAAGGAGAAATTATCAGTTTAGATGGTCTCAGATTCTTTGCATGTTGTTCCCTGTATTTATATATGTTGTGTAAAGTGTGCATTATTTCTGACCAAAGTGAAGATACGTGTTTGTGATTTATCCAAGCCATTAATCGGATAAATCCTCTGTTTAATTTAGCAGTTTATTTAATGTTGTTCGTTTCCCTTTGCAGATGGCATTTGAATTATATGGAATGCTAGCTGGGAGTGTTAGTCCAATGACGGGTGAGCACATAAAGCCAGCCTATGGTGGTGAAGAGGAGGCCTTTTTGGGGAAAGTAGTAACTCCAATATATGATACTATAGCACAGGTGTGGGTTATGTTACTTTCTTTGGCTAATTAATGTATTTGCCATCCCTTTAACATTGTGTTACTTCAAAGCATTGTAATTGTTTTGGTTGTCCTTTGCAGGAGGCTGAAAGGAGCAAAGGAGGAAAATCGAAGCATTCCCAATGGAGAAATTACGATGACTTGAATGAATACTTTTGGTAAGTGATTTTCTGTGTTTTTGCTGGTGTCCTATGCAAGACCGGATGTCACAATATTTTGTTGGTGTCGAATTGCAGGTCAGTTGATTGTTTTAAGCTAGGCTGGCCGATGCGTGCTGATGCTGATTTCTTTTACAAGCCCAGTAAAGAGCTTGAAGTTGACAAAGAGAAGGTCTGTTGTAATATAGATACAAAATACTTTTTTACCTCTTTGCTTTTCCTGTACTGGAAAAAGAAGGAAAGAAAGAAAAGGGAACAACCGTTGTTTGCCTTATTTGACCTTGACAAATTACTTGGTCCCCTTGTTGATTAGTAGTCCAATTTCCTAGCTTTTATTGAGAGTTTTGTTCCGAACAGTTATATTGAAGACTATATGTACTTCTTAAGTATGCACTGTTATAAATATGCATGTGTCTCACAGTTTCAGATATTAGTGATACTATGAGGTCATATATCAGATTTAGAATTAACCAAATCTCATATTTCAACTTGTTATCTAAAGAAAAAGTTCAGATACTCTTACTGGCGCAATTTATGATTGTAGTACTTTGAACCCAGTCAGTTGATGCAAAAAAATAAAAATAAAAAATATAATAATAATAATAAAAAAGAAATAAATAAAACTCAAAAGATGACCATGTTCTAGCCTATCTTTTTGGTTTAAATTCTTTCTTTTTAATTGTGGAAAGTTTATGATTTTCAGAAAAAGAAACCATACACGGGGCATCGATGGATTGGCAAAGTCAACTTTGTCGAGATACGCTCATTTTGGCACATTTTCCGAAGTTTTGATAGAATGTGGAGCTTTTATATATTGAGTTTACAGGTACTCATTGGTACTCATTAGTTTTGTTATCCCCTTTGTTTCTATGCTCATTTTTATTGAATCTTGAGACTTATGTAGAAAATATGATCTCCTTTAGGCAATGATCATAGTTGCTTGGAATGGGTCAGGGAAATTAAGTTCAGTGTTTGAGGGTGATGTCTTTAAAAAAGTGCTGAGTATCTTCATAACTGCTGCAATGTTGAAGCTTGCACAAGGTAAATAAAACCAATTGACCTTACTACTGCTAGTATTGATTCATTGTTATTTTAGCCTCGCACTGGTAGTCAAAATTGCAGCTACTCCATGCACCTAGTCTCCTGCCCGTACTCAAATTTCAATTTCCCCTGCATTTGATATCTGACAATTACTGCAGTTGTCGAAATTGGAACTTTATCAGTTTAAATTCTACATACTTGTGCTAGAAAATCACTACACTGTTGATTCCTACGGATAATTAACCATAGTTGCCTCAATTTCAAGTAGTTGACAGAACCATCACAGGTGGTCGAGTTGGTAAGAGCCTCTAGGTTTGGAACCCCCACACCCGGGTTCGAATCCCGCTGACGCTGATTGGAGTTAAATCCCAATCTATTCTTGGTGGCCAGGGGGGAGGAAGCATTCTGACATGATCCCCCGGCACGGATTAGTCTTTGGGCCTAGAAAGTTTTTGAGGAACTGTGTGACCTCAATAAAAAATAATAATAATAAAAAAAATAAAAAATAAAAAAAGTAGTTGACGGACACAATTTCAACACAAATTGCTTGATGAAAGTAGATAATTCTTCTGGGTCATGCCCATTTCTATAACTTTGAATATAAGCTTGCTCATCCGTCATCACATAGCTGTAAGGCTGTGAGGTTGTACACCATAAGAAATTTGATCAGTAAACAAATTTTAACTAGTGAGAGGTTCATTTGGTGTCTGTTCTTATTTCAGTAATGTGTATACCTTTGATGAAAGTATCATGACTACATATTCTGTAGAATTGCTGCTATATACCAATTAATTTAACTTTTAATGACTGTGATTCTTCTACCTTCTAAATTCCTGATATGCTGAATCCTTTTCTTTTTATTTTTTGGTTCATTTTGCAGCTGTTCTCGATCTAATTCTGAGCTGGAAAGCTAGGCGAAGCATGTCAGCCTTTGTCAGGCTAAGATATGTCTTGAAAGCTGTTTCAGCTGCAGCCTGGGTCATTGTTTTACCTGTGACTTATGCATTTAGTTGGAAAAATCCCTCTGGGTTTGCACAGACTATCAGGAGTTGGTTTGGCAACGGTCCAAGTTCATCTTCTTTTTTCATTTTGGCTATTGTCATTTACTTATCTCCAAACATGCTCTCAGCATTGTTGTTTATGTTCCCATTTATTCGCCGGCGTCTTGAAAGATCAGACTATAAGATTATGATGCTGATGATGTGGTGGTCTCAGGTGTGTAACCTTGAATTCATTTCTAGTCAAAGTGTTTAAGTGGTACTGGAGCCTATAGAAATGATACCTGAATTTGTTCTTTTGCTACCTATATATGTATATATATTTTTTCATTGAGAATATCTGCTTGAGTCTCATGCATTTGTTATTGTCTTTTATATCCTGTAGCCTCGGCTTTATGTTGGAAGAGGAATGCATGAAAGCGCGTTTTCCCTTTTCAAGTAAGCATATAAGTTTTTATTGCTCTCCCTTTTCTATGGAATGACTTGAGCTAAGAGGTTGTGGTAGTGTTATGGCTTATTTTTATTATTATTATATTTTGGCTACTGATGGCTTTTGAATGTAGGTATACCCTGTTTTGGGTTAATCTGCTTGTTTCGAAATTAACCTTCAGTTACTTTGTCGAGGTATTTCTCTTATCCATGTTCAAAGTTTACAAGCATCAGCACTGCTGCTTCTGCAATTTAAAGAAGTATAATTTATTACCATATCCAGGTTTAAATGATTGCTCTGGTGAAATATAATGGTTATTGACACACTTCTACGTTTGATTTTTGGTTTTGAAGGGTATAATTCTAGTGATAATCAAAAAGCATTATATCACCATGAAATTATGTAAAATCATGGGTCATACCATTCATAAGCTAACCTGAATTTCTTAGTAATGGCTTGTGAAAAAACCTTGTTCTCTATCCCAAAATCATGAAAGTACCCTTCACAAAAGTGTTCCTTAATTGATTGCCAGCATCTACTTTCTATTTTATTTTATTTTCTAGTTCTTTTCCTTTCATAACTGCCTTTCACGGGAGTATTTTAAGCCTAATTTATATCAGAATATCAAATAACTCGAAAGAACTCATATAATAAACAAGCTTACCACATTTTTGTCACATATCTTATTTTTAAGCATCTGGGCGAAGTTGAGTTTTGTACATGATTTAATAACCTGTTTCCAAATGGTTTATAATCTTATCTTAGAGTTGTGGAGAATAAATAGTTGACTCATATTTGTTTGTTCTTCCTTCTTGTAGATTAGGCCTCTTGTAAAGCCAACTAAAGATATCATGAGAGTGCACATTTCGACCTATCAATGGCATGAGTTCTTCCCTCGAGGTAACTGCATGAGTTAAATAAACTTCCTTGTGCTCTTTACAAGTTTATGATGTCATCAGTTGACATTTTTCAGCATTTGACTTTTTACAGCGAAGAGTAACATTGGTGTAGTGATTGCACTCTGGGCTCCAATTGTTCTTGTATGTCGGTGTTTATGTCATTATCAGATGCGTCTTTCTTTGACTTATTCTGTCGGACTAATTTGATTTCTTTTGTTTTTTTTTGTTTTTTGTTTTTCTTCTGTAGGTGTACTTTATGGATACTCAAATTTGGTATGCCATCTTCTCCACAATATATGGAGGTATATATGGTGCATTTCGCCGGCTTGGAGAGGTTGGTAGACAGTTATTTCTTTACAGATCTGACATGTTCATATTACTTTCCATATTTATGAAAATGTAATTATAGAAGGTTAATAAACAGAAAATTAACGAGTGCAGTTATCAAGTTCTTTAAAAGGTCCTGGTGATTTGAGCAGACAATTCCAAAATGGGTGCAATTAGAAGCTCCTACTAACTTATTTGTGCTGAACCTATAGATTTGTCTTTCACAACAATTGCTCATTCCCCATTGTATTGCTAAATTTATTCATTTTTATAGACATTATGGTGGTACATGGAACTGAAATGCCAGTATAAATGAAGAGAAGCGTGCATTCCATTTGCACAAACATATGACATATTTTTTAACGGACTTTCAAGTTTCAACTTATACACGTATAAACAACTACATAGGCCCTTCAATTCAATTTCTTTTGTTGAACGTGGTGAAAGCGGATAAGAGTTTCCTTTACTTTCCATCATTAGATTGAATGTTACATGAAGTTATTTCCTAGACTAAGACATGTACTATAGTCTACTTTCATGTATTTTGCCTTGCACAAAATGTAGGTTGTTTGAACTTACACCTATGTGACGAGGTGTTTGTTTTCTTTCAGATTCGGACTCTAGAGTTGTTGAGAAGTCGATTTGAATCACTTCCCCGTGCTTTTAATGCTTCCTTGGTTCCTGAGGAGAAAAAGGAGAACACTAAGAAGAAGGGACTAAAAGCCACTTTCTCTCGTAAATTTGATAAGGTTTGAATACTGTTCTGTATCAGAAGCCACAAATATTGATAATGACTACCATTGTACAATTTGGCATGTCTCTCTGTAGATCTCTAGACCATCATTTGAATCAGATTGAGTTGGTTGATTGTTTCAGATCCCATCTAATAAAGAGATCGAGGCAGCAAAATTTGCACAGATGTGGAACGAAATAATCAGTAGTTTCAGAGAAGAGGATCTGATAAGTGATAGGTAAAATAATGCTGTAGCATGAACACATATTTTTCTTAACTTGGATGAATGTTGAGTTACAGTATCTACTTTTTGGACTTTCTTTGCAGGGAAATGAACTTATTGCTTGTCCCATATTGGGCTGACCCAGATTTGAGCCTCATCCGGTGGCCTCCTTTTCTACTTGCTAGCAAGGTCTATTTTATAATGAGTTAATTTCTTCCATTAGTCTCACCAAGCAAAATAGATATATTCACTCTGTACTAGTTCTGCAGATCCCTATAGCACTAGATATGGCTAAAGACAGCAAAGGTAAAGACAGTGAGCTGAAAAAGAGAATGAATACAGACAAGGACAGTTATATGGGCTGTGCTGTTAGAGAGTGCTATCTTTCGTTTAGAAGTATTATCAATGTTTTAGTCAATGGAGAACGCGAAAAGATGTGAGTACAGTACTACTTGGGTCCTGAATTAATACAGAAGAAAAGAAAAAGGGAAGTCATTGCCTGACTTTTGTGTCTTCCTGATCTTTTCTGTTCCAGGGTTATAAATGAAATTTTTTCCATAGTTGATGATCATATAGAAAAAGGAACGCTGACGAAGGAAGTTAAATTGAGTGCTCTCCCAAGCCTCCACGAACAATTTATTAAGCTAATTGAATATCTGGTATTATTCTTTACTGTAAACTTTGACATACTTCTTCCTATTAATCTGTAGCTAACCATAATTTTCTGACGAGTACAGTTGAAAAACGAAAGGGAGGACAAGGACCAGGTTGTAATTGTTTTGCTTAACATGTTAGAAGTTGTGACAAGGGACCTAATAGATGATGAAATTCCCACGTAAATGGTTCTGATCCTGTTTTCCATTTTGTTATTTATTGGTTCCCCAAACCTCTCATTATTGCATTATTTTTCTTTTTCGTGTAGCTTGGTAGATTCAAACCATGGTGGATCATATGGAAACGATGAGGGAATGAGACCCCTTAATCAACGAGATACATACTTCGGTGAACTGAATTTCCCAGTGACGCCACAAACAGAGGCTTGGAAAGAAAAGGTGAGTTTATAAATACTATTATTATAGCTAGTTGGAGTAGGGTTGCACTGCAAAAACTACTATGCATAGGAATTGAGTGTTCGATGTACTAGTTGGTTTGCTTGTGTTTCAGGTGTGTACTTACACCCTGAGATTTCTTCTCTGGTGGATTTCTTGTCCACATCTGTTTAGTCCCTCCCTTTTGTAAGGAATAATGTCTTGTGTCTGATTGTAGCTCTATTTATAAGATATCCTACAGTCATCAAAATTACATTACTAATCTTAGTTATGTTAGACAATAGAATCCTACATCAGAAAATCTAAGCCTTGCGAATTCACATATAAGATCTCAACCCTCTCCACCTATTACCAATTGGTTTTGGGTTGGATGGTTATGGTATTGGAGCCTGGTTTCTTCCAATTGCATCCCAAGGTGCCGTTTCTTGATGTGTATGTGCGCTTGCGCGTGTGTGTGTGATCTGTGTATTATGTATATGACCTGACTTAATCTGACGAGGGAGATGATTGCACTTGCAGCCAGATGTGTAGTCGCACATGAGGGGGCGTATCGGAGATTTTATATGTTGTTTTGCAAAATAACATATAAAATCTTGAACCTCACCACCTAGTGCTGATTGGTTTTGGGTTGGATTATTCCAACAATTTGTGTAGAGGACCAGCCTTTTATTTTTCATGTCTAATTTAACAGTCCTAAAGTTTCTGGTTCTCGTGTTTTCTATTTCTAATTATGATAAAATGTTATTTGTAAATGTCTTGTTTATCTGAGTCCATTATCTTCTATAGATCCGGAGGCTTCATCTATTGCTTACAGAGAAGGAGTCTGCTATGGATGTTCCATCTAACTTGGAAGCAAGAAGGCGTATTACTTTCTTTTCCAACTCATTGTTTATGGAAATGCCTCCTGCACCCAAAGTTCAAAATATGCTTTCCTTCTCGTAAGTTCTACTTCTTCAATTTTGGAATTTCTTCATTATCTCATTTTCTCTTTCTTGACTGGCTGCTGGCTAGTGAAAATATTTCAGGGTTTGTTAATCAAATTTTAAGTTCTGACGTTCCACCAATAGGAATGGAATCAGACTTTCTATATATATATATATATGTATGTATTTGATGATTTGACTAATGGGTTCACTTTATTACAAAGAAAATACTTATTTGATATTTCTTGGTCTCAAGTCTAATCCACTTCATAACTTCGATGTATAATGGATAATAATATGGCAGAGTTCTTTTACTTGAGTTTACCTTTTGGGGAGTCAAAATATGCAATACATTTGCCTGACATAGTTACTTATAACTACTTGGTTAGGGTTTTGACACCCTACTATTCAGAAGATGTTCTTTTCTCCATAGATCACCTGGAAAGGGAGAATGATGATGGTGTCTCTATTCTTTTCTACTTGCAAAAGATCTTTCCAGGTTAATTCTTGTCTATTATCTCATTTATGTTTATTATTTTATTTTTTATATGCTGTGTATTGTGAACAAAAATAATCTTATATTAATCCATTATTTGTTACAGATGAGTGGACTAACTTTCTTGAACGGGTCAAATGTGGTACTGAAGATGAGCTCAGAGCAAACGAAGACTTGGAAGAGAAACTCCGCCTATGGGCATCCTATCGAGGTCAAACATTGACCAAAACTGGTATAAGCAGATCTCTCATCTTCTCTTTGAATCTTGATTTGATTTCTTAGTGTCATTATGAGTTTTGTCTTCTCCTATTCTCTTCAATAAGTACGAGGTATGATGTATTACCGGAAAGCGCTAGAACTTCAGGCCTTCCTGGACATGGCAAAAGATGAAGGTACTGAGGATCGGATTGCTCTAAGTTCTAATTATCTTATCCTCTCGTACAGTATCATTAATTTTGTATATATTGATCTCGTTTTTCTTCATTGTTCAGTTCTAATGGAAGGGTATAAGGCTGCTGAATCAACGATTGAGGAACATTCAAAGGCTGAAAGGTCGCTATCGCTATTGGCACAATGTCAAGCAGTAGTTGACATGAAATTCTCATATGTTGTTTCGTGCCAACAGTATGGAATTGATAAGCGATCTGGTGATGCTCGTGCCAAAGACATTTTGAAACTAATGGCAACGTATGATCTTTAATATTTATTCTCTTTTTCATTTGAAATGTATGCTAATCAAGTCTTCATGCGAGGTGGTTATAGACTTATAGTATTGCGTACCTTTTCTCCTTAAGAGGCAAAGCTTCAATTGTTTCACAAGTATTGATAACTATTTGACAGAAAGAACATATTTGGGTTAAAATGGTTAGTAACATCAGTAGAATAAAAATTTATTTCTTCTTCAGTCCTGCTTTACTCAATTGTCAACATTGCCCTTACAGAATGTAAGTCTTCACTGCTTCATATGCTAATATGCGTTCCACATAAGGGCAGGTTAGTTGAGTTTAGGAAAGGAACACATCAATTTAGTTTTTAAGCAGTGGGGTGTACCGGATGACTCTTTGGAAGTGCGGATAACAGCCTTTAGTTTTTATCCCATTGTCATTATGAATTTAGTTTGTTAACTCAAATGTTCCCAATGGATTTTAAGTAGTTAGTATATGGCAATCTTCAATTCCTACTTGCTCTCCTCATTACTGCCACAAAAAAAGAAAAGAAAAAATTGCTTTTCTTCTTCATTTAATAGCATGTCTGTAGATATACTTTCTGGTTATTCAATGTGTAAATAGCATGTCTGTAGAGTCTAGTTGATTCTAAAAGCAAGGAGTAATTATATCTCTTTGTTTTATTGTTCCAGTTACCCATCTCTTCGGGTAGCTTACATTGACGAGGTTGAAAAAACTAGTGAAGACAAATCCAAAAAAATGGTTAGGAAGGTCTACTATTCGGCTCTTGTAAAGGCGGCTCCTCCAACCAAGTCAATTGATTCTTCTGATCCAGTTCAGAGATTGGACCAGGTAATAATTTGAATTATATTCAATACTGAAGAATGAACAGTACTTCTATACAAACTCTGGTAGAGCTTGCTAGAACCTGTAAGAGATGTATAGGGATTGTCCTTCAACAGAAGGATTACTATTGTGGTATTGCCTATTGTTAGATGTTATCCATAAGATAATTTTGGCTTTACTCTCTCCTTAGAGAAATAATTGTTCCATTTCAGTGCAACTTATACAATTGTAACATTGTCACCCTCTTCTTTACATGAATAATATTTTACGATGATATGTTTTTAATTCTCCTTATGCAGGATATTTATCGGATAAAGCTTCCTGGACCCGCAATACTAGGAGAAGGAAAGCCAGAAAATCAAAACCATGCCATTATATTCACACGTGGAGAAGGCTTGCAAACAATAGATATGAACCAGGTATACAGTCTTTCACACACAGAATCACTACATTAGTTAGATTTTTTATCACAAGAAAAAATTAAATTCCATTACTAAATGTATTAGGGATGACTCATGAACTGTGTGTGACAATGGCATGGCTGAAAACTAGTGGCTAAATGCTTTTGCCCCAAACCATCTAGACTAGTGACTAGAAAGGCTTTAGTCACCGACTCAGTTCTTACTAAAGTTCATTTACGGTAACTGGTTGTGATGTATTTTATAATAGTGCACATGTCCATGAGTAGAAAGTAGTGACTAGACAATCATCTTTTTGTAGTGAAGACTCTTTGCACATGCTTTGTGTGCGAGAGAAAAAAAATACAGCAAGGACAATTCAAGAAAACACTTGCACTTAAAAAAGAAAGATAGGTAGAGTCTGTATGCTGGCCTAGTGGGTTAACACTGAATTTTAATGTAATACGGATGAAAGGTGCTATTCTGTGAGTTTGGAAATTGTAACTGATTTCAAGATTTTATTTCCTCCTTGCAATCCTTAAATATTACTGTAGTTCCAAATTAACGTATGTGAATGACTTGGTCTGTTAGGGGAAATGGGCACAATAATGAGGGTGTATTGGCTTAAGGATATAAATTCTATATGGTTGATATATTTTCTGAGGAAGAAATGATTTAGCCAGGTCTCCTCGCTTAATCAAATTGTTGTATCGAACTCAACAGGATAACTATTTGGAAGAAGCATTCAAAATGAGGAACTTGCTGGAAGAATTTCTCAAAAACCATGATGGCAGACCTCCAACAATACTTGGGCTTAGGGAGCATATATTTACTGGCAGGTCAGAAGCAGAATTTGAAGCGCTTGTTAATTAAGACTCCCTATGCAAGAGTTTTCTGTGTTTGTGTGGCTTATCATGTCCTTTGTAAATGTTTGCAGTGTATCATCTCTTGCATGGTTTATGTCAAATCAGGAGACTAGTTTTGTAACTATTGGGCAGAGATTGTTGGCTAGCCCTCTGAGGTCAGAGTTCTTGAATTTTTCTATCCTTGTTATATTCTGATATAAATATTTTGAACACATAGTTTTCTTTACCACTCAAAATCAAATGCATGGAAAACTATTGGAGGGACATGAGGTTTTAGCTGTTGTGAATTCACACACTCAGATTCTTTTTTTGGAGGGCAGTTGGTTTCTATGCACGTTTTCGGTATTCAAAAGTCGGAACAACATAACACAATGAAACTAGAACATCCTAGCATTCCAGTATCATTCCATTCTTTGCATTTCTCAAAGCTTTGCCCAGATAAACGCTTTTCACATGGGTTACCATATCTTTGGCTCTTTGCTTATCTATTTGACGGGAGTGCTGAATATTATCATTTTTGTTGCTACATTCAGAGTTAGATTCCACTATGGCCATCCAGATGTATTCGACAGACTGTTTCATCTGACTAGAGGGGGTATAAGCAAAGCTTCTAAAGTGATCAACTTAAGCGAGGACATATTTGCAGGCATTCTCATGGCTCTGAAACTGTTTCAAGTCTTTATTTTAGATTGACAATGTACCAATTTGCAAAAGCTGTGCTCTACAGGTTTCAATTCTACCTTACGTGATGGCAAAGTCACTCATCATGAATATATACAAGTTGGTAAAGGACGGGATGTCGGCCTCAACCAGATCTCCATTTTTGAGGCAAAAATAGCTAATGGGAACGGTGAGCAGACACTGAGTCGTGACATCTACAGGCTTGGACACCGATTTGATTTCTTCCGAATGTTGTCCTGCTATTTCACCACAGTTGGTTTCTACTTTAGCACCTTGGTATGTAAGAAATATACTTTTTTTTTTCTTTTACAACACTATATAATTCTTCCAGCTATCTGAAATGTCTCTGTTATGACTTAACAGTTAACAGTGCTTACGGTTTATGTGTTTCTCTACGGTCGCCTTTATCTGGTTCTAAGCGGACTTGAAAAGGGGCTGAGTACTCAACGAGCTATTCGAAACAATAAGCCTCTTCAAGTGGCCCTTGCTTCTCAGTCTGTAGTGCAAATTGGTTTTTTGATGGCATTGCCTATGATTATGGAAATTGGATTGGAAAAGGGGTTCCGTACTGCACTAAGTGATTTTATATTAATGCAATTACAATTGGCCCCTGTATTTTTCGCATTTTCACTCGGTACAAAGACTCACTATTACGGAAAGACTTTGCTTCATGGAGGTGCAGAGTACAGAGGAACTGGTCGTAGCTTTGTTGTATTTCATGCCAAATTTGCTGATAACTACAGGCTCTACTCCCGAAGCCATTTTGTCAAGGGCATTGAGCTTATGATTCTGCTTGTTGTGTACCATATATTTGGTCGTTCATATAGAAGTGGAGTTGTATATATTCTCATTACTGTACAGATATGGTTCATGGTTGGAACATGGCTTTTCGCTCCTTTCCTGTTCAACCCGTCAGGGTTTGAGTGGCAAAAGATAGTTGATGACTGGACAGATTGGAAGAAATGGATAAGCAATCATGGAGGGATTGGTGTATCTCCTGAAAAAAGTTGGGAATCCTGGTGGGAGAAGGAACACGAGCATCTTCGCTACTCTGGGATGCGCGGTATCATTACTGAGATATTATTAGCATTGCGCTTTTTTGTCTACCAGTATGGGCTTGTATATCACCTCAACATTACAGAGAACAAAAGTATCCTGGTATATTTGAGTACCTTTTATGCATTTTCAACCTTAAAAAATAAATGATTTCAAATATCTATTTATATAATGAAGTGGGTGGAAATTTAATTTGCTTCTCAATGAGCATGCATGCAGGTATATGGTGTTTCGTGGCTGGTGATCATCGTTGTTTTGTTGCTGATGAAGGTTAGTACTGAGAATCTCGTCCCCTTGACTTTCAATCTTGTCAATATATATTAAATACAGCATTAAACATGAAATTATTAAGAGATCAGGAAAAGAAAACCTGTCATTATCTAGGCTTCATATATTCAATTGTAAGAGTTGGCCTGTTGGTATGTAATGGAGTATGAAGTTTTGCTTCAGAAATGATTTGCCAACTAATAGTGCCTACTGTAACACTTCGCTGCATGCTGGAATCTTAGAAATCAGTATAACTCTATTCGAAAAGAAAACTCTTGTTCTTAGCATTTGTAAGTACCAAGTAGAAGGCAGATGCTGGTATATGCTTTACGAGTCTAAATATGTATGTTTTCATGTTCATTTCAGCATATTTTGCGGGTAAAAATATTTAACAACGGGAAATAAGTCCATTTCTTTATATTAACAATTTTGCTCAAATTTTCAGGCTGTGTCAGCTGGAAGGCGACGATTAAGTGCAGACTTTCAGCTTTTGTTTCGACTCGTTAAGGGATGTATGTTTGTTACACTCTTATCTGTCTTTGTTGTCTTAGTAGTGCTCACTCATATGACGATAAAGGATGTCATAGTCTGCATTCTCGCCTTTATGCCAACTGGATGGGGAATGCTTTTGGTCAGTAAATCATTTTGATCCTTTTTTTTCCTCATTGTTATCTTTCCCATCAAGTTATGCATCCCATGTCAGAAGCTTGGTTCTTATTGTGTTCTTTCCATTTTGTTCTTTTACTCATTCTTTTATTTTACTGTGTTTCTTTTATTCTTATAGATTGCACAAGCTTGCAAGAAACCAATTAAACGAGCAGGATTTTGGCAGTCGGTTCAAACACTTGCTCGTGGTTATGAAGTAATCATGGGTTTGCTTCTATTTACCCCGGTAGCATTCTTGGCTTGGTTCCCTTTTGTTTCCGAATTCCAAACGCGAATGCTGTTCAACCAAGCATTCAGTAGAGGTTTACAGATTTCACGTATTCTTGGAGGGCCTAGGAAGGGTCCCCGCGCTGGCAATAGTGAGTAACCGCATCCAAAATGGTGGTGTCTCATTTATCTCAATGTACATATAACATATTTCGAGCGCGGCAGTGCTTACGCAAAATTATATATTCACTGAAAACAATTCAAAGATGGCTTTTGTCAAACAGTATCTTCTGTGTATTTAGAATGAGAGGTATAGGTATATGCATGTTATCAAGGTCTAAACCTCAGGACTTTGATTGATTGGTTGATGTATATATATATATATATATATGCACGTATGAATGAGTAATTCGTATTTGCTGCACTAGTGCACTGTCGAGATGCATCTGAAAGCTTAGTACTGTGGAGATTCATTTCAAAGCTTAGTGGATTCGAAGAAATTAAACCAACATAAAGCAAATTCAGTTATTGTGTACTTGTTGTAGGTAATCCAATGGCAATTATATTGCATTGTAGTTTTTTTTATTTATTTATTAGGAGATGACAATTTTTTTTGAATATGAATTGATTTTATTAGTAATGAAATCAGGTCAGAGTTTAACAAAAATTACAGAAGAAAATCTGGAAATCCAAAAAACCTATCTAAGCCAAATTAAACTAATTAAAGTCTAAAGAGATGCACACTGAACAACAAGTTTAAGCTAAGCAAGACCAATCTCACTTTCTAAGGAAAAAAATCATTCATGTAGTTTAGTCTGCCAACACATATTTGTGATACAAATATCAACTAGAAACATCTTAGAAAAGTTTATAGAATTCACTCCTACTTTTAAAGGCTCGAGTCCAGAATGTCTAAAAGTGTAAGAACCTAAGCTAGTACTTGCCTCAGATTCATCAGCAGCCAGCAACCTCGGCATCATGTTGGTCTTCTTGCTTTGATTCTTGTCAGATTCTCCATCCTTCTTGGCATTTTTATCTTTTCCTGCCATTCGATAAGGTAGCTAGTTCACACTGCCTACTGGGCGACCTCTTTTTCTCTTTGGTTGTTCATTGTTATCAGGAGGACCCTCCATTAATCCCATAGTCACTGCATCAAGATTTTTCTTTCTCACAGCTAAACTCAAATGCAATTTTTTTGGAGAAATTGTTACCTCATCTCTTTCTCTAAGATGTTTTTGTCCTGTAATTGGTTCCATATTTTGCCGTGGCTCTTCCAGATCTCTGATATGCACTTGTCGTTGTTGTCAACACATAGCTACCACTGATTGAGAGAGCAAAGCTTCTGGAATGCTGCGGGGTACTTGAGCTTTAAAAATTAGGATTTGGTTTGCTGCCATTCCCCCATTACCATTTGAGGATCCTTAATTCCACGTAGCACTCGAAGGGCATTAGACTGCTCTACTGCTCCAACCGGGGTGTCACTTTCTTCTACTAGTTCTGGCTCCGAGCATGGGAGGCCTACATGAGTGACAAAGCCGCAACGACTGCAACGGCCAAACAGTTTGTCATACCTGAACTGTACTAGTAATTGGACATCATCTTCCACCCAGAAATGACGCCGGAATAGCAGTGACTTCTCATAGTCAATTTCCACTCTTATGCGCAAAAGCCTAGTTCAGAAAGCAGGTGGGTCATACTCTTTGAACTCCCCTAAAGTACTGCCAATCAATCGCATGATTCGTTCCGATCTGAAAGCTGGAGCACCCCGTGCAGCGTCATCCAATAGGAGACGTCTTCAGAGGCACCATCGCTACCTGGATGATGCGTCTGCTACTGCAATTGGGGCTTTGTTGAAACCCCATGGACCTCCGTTCCAACTTCAAAACCCTAGCCTTATTTGCCAGATCTATGAAGGAGAAAAGAACCTAGTCATCTTCGCCAACCTCCTCAACTCGGAGAGTACCATTTACTCTCAATGCAGATATGAGCATTCCCAGAAAAGAGCCACGAGAATACTCCCTCGCTGTGAGAAGCTTGCCAACCAAGAAAACTTCTGATTGTCGCAAACCCTTAGATAGACGTACGGAGGTCCATCAGTTTCTTCTCTTCTGCTATGGCAAGGGAGGATGCAAGGCGTGCTGCCATGGACTCAAATGAAGCCATTGATGTTGGAGAGGAGGCTACGCAGACGCAAAGGAGAAAAAAAAAAAAAAAAAAAAAAAAAAAAAACCCTAACCCTAGGTTAGAGAGATGCGGTCGTGGCTAGTATGTGTTTTTTTTTTTTTTTTTTGTTTATTTATTTTTTGAGATGACAATGTTACTTGGGTGTTGTTTCTATATGTTGCTTAGTTTTATTTTCCTCTGGTAAGGTCTTGGTTTCGTCTCCTTCCTTTGTTTTTTGTTGTTTTTATTTTTTACTAATAAAAAATAAATAGAGGGACGGACGGTAGGTTCTCAGTTGTGGTGGCCCTTTTTCTTTCGAGATTGTGGATGGGCGCTTGTTTGACCTAGGAAAATTGCACATAGGGTCACCATGATAAGAACACAAATTTTAATTGTTTGCTTTAGTATTAATTCATTAAGACGATAAGAACCATTAACATAAAAGTATTCTTGTAAATTTTGAGTTTCTCTGTTTAATATACATTAGAAACTCTCTAATACATTAGAAACTCTCTAATGCATCTCTCTAATTCATCGTAACACCTTTCTCAATTTTCTTGACAACAACCTTAACTCTCAACTTTCAAAAAGAAAAAGGTATCTTGACTTAGTGCTTTTTAGGTTATCCTAAGTTTACACGATGTTGTAGGTAAACATTTAGGTAGTTTCCTAACAAGTAAAAGTTAACACGAAATTTAATGGTTCAGTTTTGGTTTTAGCATCTTCCACATATTAGCTTAACGGTTTGTTATCGTGTTTCACGATAAATATGACACTACTCGGTGTTTTGTCAGTAGCGCTTGACACCCTAAATTCTCCATCTATTTCTAATCCTCTATTTTTTTGGCCATTTATTGAACATGGCCCTTCTATTGAGGGATCTCTCTCTCTCTCTCTCTCTTATTTTTAAGGATCAATTATTAGACTAACTTTTCGATATATCAACGTCTCTACCATTCAATTTTAAGTGTATATGAGTAGATCACTTCTACAAATTTTTAGCCAAATTGATGATCGTTAAGGTGTTCATAATTGTTATTTATAATTATAAACATAAACAGTTCAGGTTAGACAGATTTGGTTCGCCCATTGATTTAATCTAGTTGGATACTTTAATAGTATATTATATGGGAATGGATCCTCTCCTGAGTTCATTTTTTACCTGAGCTTCCTGAGCTTTCATTTCGATTAGGACACGTGGCTATACTGAGATCCGATGGTCTACAATGTCAGTTTATCCTTCTCTTTTTTCCGTCTCCCATTCTTCTTCTACTTCGAGAGAGGGATTGGCATTTCGATCTGCTTGACTGCTTCAGTCAATGAATAGGATCAATCTCTCTTTTTGGGTCTAGCTCTTTGATCTCCGATCTTCAAGAATTAGAATCATTTTCTGAGTTCGTGTCTGTTTGAGATCTAGTGAAGAATTGGATCAATTCAAGAGGGTTGAATTGGGTTTTATGGATTTGATGAACTGGCCTTTTAGATGAGATAAAGTATATTTCTTTGATCGAGTATGCTCTCTTATAGTCTTATACTGTCTTGGGAAGCTTGCACAATTAGATGAGATTCTCTTTACCTCTTTCTCTCTCCTTCCTATACTGCTGCATTTCATTTAAATCCAAGACTGGACATGATACAATTGATAGTCATGGACATGTTCTTTAAGCTTCCATAAATAAATGCAATTTCTGAGCATTTTGAACACCATAGTTGATGCCCCCTCGTTTAACCGCTGCCAAGTAAAGCTTTCCGGCGACCACGTTGACGCTCGAGCTCGGGTAGTGGAAGTGTGGATTGTGGTGTTGTTCTCTCTCATTGGCCTCGGTGGTCCTCGGGTGGGTTGCGAATCGGAGCTCCAGATTTTGAACTGAGAGTTTCTACTACTCGCGTGGCTTTGTTCTAGTGTTCTTGATCACTTAGATCCATAGAAGTATAGATCCTTGTTCCATCCAGTAAGCAAAAGAAAGGAAGAATGTTTCATTAATTTGATATAATTATCCAATTTGTAGTTACCCAATTTGTGGTTATCTAAATTGGTGCAAAAGAAATGAAGAGAAGCAAAACTGGGACAGAGAGAGAGAACAGAGGAGAAGAAAAACTGAGAACGAGAGAGAACTGCAGTGTGAGAGAAGAGAAGTATAGGGGGGAGATACATAAAGTATATAAATAAAAAGTCAAGTTTGTTGTAGGCCATCGGATCTTAGTATAACCACGTGTCCTAATCGAAATGAAAGCTCAGGAAGCTCAGGTAACAAATGAGCTCAGGAGAGGATCCGCTCCCATATTATATAGAGGGCCCTTCCAGTGAGGGATCATTTTTTTTTTTTGGCCATTTTAAGAGATCAATTATTAGACCAACTTTTCGATCACGTATCAACATCTCCACGGTTCAGTTTTTAGGTTTATATGAGTAAATTACTTTTAGAAAATTTCAGCCAAATTGATAATCGTTAAGGCATTCATAACTGTGATTTACCACTATAAACATGAACGGTTCAGGTTGGACAGATTTGGTTCGTCTGTTGATTTAATTTAGTTCGATACTTTAGCAATCATCAATTTAGTTGAAACTTGCAGAAGTGATTTATTCATAGAGATGTCGATAAATGATAAAAAAGTGGGTTCCACAAAGGATCCATTAAAATCACCAAAAAAAAGGATCTCTTAGTGGAAGGGTCTCATACATACATACAAACATACATACACAAAAAAGATAAATTTGCAAGTGATATAAAAGGGAAAATTGTCCGGACAATCCCTGACGTTTCCGCCATTCTAAACTTTCGTACCTTAAGTTTGAAAAACTTCATAACGGTACATGAGGTTCTGACCTTGACCAAAAATTGGTACATGGAGCCGTTAGCTCCGTTACAAAGGCTGCCAGCTAGCATTTTTTTAAGGGTATTTTTATTTTTTCATGTTTTAATCCAGTATTTTTTTAATTTAAGCATCTTTTTATATTTTTTTTCCTTCTCCCTAGCTACTGGTCTTCTCTTCCTTCACTGTTCAGTCCACACACACACACACACTATTCTGAATCTCCCGAGCACTGAATAATTGGTTGAGTCTCAATTATGCTCTAAGCACTCAATTATATGGCATAAATATGTAATCTTTCCCTTTCTATAACCCCAATTTTCAAACAGATATCTTCACATAAACTCCAATCTTCTCTCTAATTCTCTCACCCCTAATGGCGTCACTCACTCCCGGATATATCACTCTCTTGCTTGTATTTTGATTACCGGAACAATGCAAAATTATCGATCTTGAGCAAATTTGATTAGTGGGTTTTAATTTGTTGAGAAATATATTGCAGGTGGCTGATGCATTATGGCAATGGAGGCTTGACTCGGTGCCGAGACGTGTTGGACTCCGAGTTTGCGAGCTATTCTGATCATAACGTGTCGCTATTCCCCAAGTGGAAGTGGGACCAAAAATTCTCAAACAGCACGAAAACTTTCCAAAATTGAGCTAATCTACCCGGAATTAAATTTGCTCACCACTTAATCTTTAGTGGTGATACCACCATCCTATCAAACACTGCCACGTCTTTTATAATTTAACTTTGGTTATTAACTCTGATTAACTATAGTGAATAACTAAAAATTAATCATTTTTAATTTATCATTGGGAAAATTTTATAAAGACCCAAACTAATGCCCATTCTAAACTTTAGTACCCGACTATTCAAAACTATCACATTGGTACCCGATGTTTGAAGTCCAACCCAACAATCGTACACGCAGTTATTAACGGTGTTAAGTAGCACATTTTTTAGGGATATTTTAGTCACTTCATGTCTTAATTCAATTTTTTTTAATTAAAAAAAATTTATGAGACCAATTTTTTTTTTTGAATTAATCCAATATTTTTTTAGTGTGCGTATGTTGGTGCAGCATTAGGCCAAAATATTGGATTAATTAAAAAAAATTGGTCTCATAATTTTTTTTTAATTAATCCAATTTTGTTTTTTAATTAATCCAATTTTTTTTAGTGTGTGTATGTTGGTGCAGCATTAGGCCAAAAAATTGGATTAATTAAAAAAAATTTATGAGACCAATTTTTTTTTTTTAAGGTTAATCCAATATTTTGGCCTAATGCTGCACCAACATACGCACACTCAAAAAATATTGGACTAATTCAAAAAAAAATATTGGATTAATTAAAAAAAAATTGGTCTCATAATTTTTTTTAATTAAAAAAAAATTGGATTAAGACATGAAGTGACTAAAATATCCCTCAAAAATGTGCTACTTAACACCGTTAATAACTGCGTGTACGATTGTTGGGTTGGACTTCAAACATCGGGTACCAATGTGATAGTTTTGAATAATCGGGTACTAAAGTTTAGAATGAGCCTTAATTTGGGTACTCTTTGTAAAGTTTTCCCTTTATCATTTTATATTTCTCTCTTCCTCCGGTCCCCTCCTCTCTCTCTCTCTCTGTCTGTCATCCACCACCAGTCCACCACAACTACAACCAAGCCTCTCACCTCACCCAAAATTCATCTGTTTAAAATCTATTCCCTCTACACTCTAAAACACCATAAAAAATTCTCAACCAACGGCAAATGCGTCTCCTATCTCACTGGTGGTGCTTCGCCGGAAAAAAAAAAAAAAAAAAAAAAAACCGACTGGAAGTGGGATTTTTTTGTTGAATTCAGAAACCATTTGAATACCTCAAGAGATCTGAACTTTCCAACCCCATCACAATTCACAGGCGATAATCAAGAAAGAAGCAAGTAAGCATTGAAATACGATGCTGAAGAAGAGCATACCCAACTGCCACCAATGATGAAAACCCATCATCAAACACCCAAAACCCAGACACAATAGCAAATTACAAAGCTGAGCTGAGCAGCCCAAATGAATATTGAAGACATTGAAATATCAATGAGGAAATGAAGACCATATGAATGCGAGGGTTATGGTTTGAGAAAGTGAGAGATATGATGCTGAAGAAGAAAAGAGAGGAGCTTTATTATTATTATTCTTCTTCCACTATTGTTAATGGCGGATCCGGTTGGGTGTACCCATTATACTCTGACCCGAGTTAATTGGACGTCTAAAGGAGTCTTGATCAATTTCAGATCAAAAATCCTCTCTAACTCTCTCTTTCTCTATCAATTTCACAACCGATCTAGTCTCATCGATCTCTTTCCTCAATCCATTGATCACTCTCTGATTTCCAGATCACCTAAACAGGCCAAAGAAGAAGAAGAAAATAGTGTGAGGAAGAAGAAGAAAATAGTGTGAGGAAGAAGAAGACATTAAAGAAGAGATTGAGAGAATAGATGAAAATATCCTTCAAATTATGTCAACTGGTAGCCGCCGTAATGGAACTAACGTCTCCATATATTAATGTTCGGTCGAGGTCAGAATCTCATGTACCGTTCTGAAGTTTTTCACACTAGAGGTACGAAAGTGTAGAATGATTGAAACGTCAGGTATTATACGGACGATTTTCCTTACCATTCATGTTGAATAGATTTGGTTTGTATGTTGATTTAATTTAGCTCGATATATACCTTAGCGATCATCAATTTAGCTGAAAATTTACAGAAGTGATCTATTCATGGAGTCCTAAGAATTGAATGGTAGATATGTCAAATAAATGATCGAAAATTGAGTCCCACAAAGAATTTCTTAAAATAACCAAAAAAGAATCTCTTAGTGAAAGGATCCCATACATACATACATAAAAAAGAAAACTTTGGAAGCCATATAAAAAGTGAAGAAGCAAGCATAACAAGCCAAGTAAAGGAGTCCATAAACCTGGATTGATTAGCAACAAATCAAATTGATGATAATAATAAACCACCATAGGTAGTCGAGTTGGTAAGAACTTCCAGATGTGGAACCCCACACCTGAGTTCGAATCCCGCCGACACTGATTGAAGTTAAATCTCAATCTATTCTTGGTAGCGAGAGAGAGGAATTACCATGTGATTATAATAATGTTTGAGTTATTCATGATGATGATCATCAGCTTCAGCAATCGAACAATGGAGATGGGTACAATAATCACAATCTTTACAGTAGTAGAGCCAGCAACCTTGAGAGATAGAGCCTTTACACAAGTCACATATCGTCGTCATCTTTTGTTGTACGTTATGAGAATTTGGCACGGAAAAGAGGAGAGTAAGCGGGTGTTGATGATGTTGACGGCGGCTTGGAGTTTGAGGCAAAGTAGCGCATTGAACATGGAGATTGAACTTGCATTTGGGGCACTGAAAGCTGAAACAAGTGCCGGATTCACCGCAGGCATTACATGTGAACTCACCGCTGTTGTTTTCGTTGTCGTTTTGATAGGGAGGAAGGGAGAGAAGAAGAGGGTGTTTGGGGTGAGAGTTGTGTAGAATTTCTCTGGGGAGTTGGAAGCACAAGTCGTGGAGGTAAAAATGGCACTTGGAATTAGAAGACTTGCTGCATTGGTAAATTACAGAAACAGCTTCACCTGATTGGTGGAGGTCTAGTTCATACTCGCAGACGGAGCAAATCAATGCTTCATCATCTTCATGCACTGGTTGAGGCATTGTTGGGCACAACTCCAACTCATGCCGGTGGCTGAAATGTTTCACCATCTTCGATATCCCGATCTCCTCTTCTCTTCCGATCCTTTGAATAATTGCTATTGGATGATCAATCTTGTATATATATATTTCTATCGAGTATCATTCATTCTTTATGTGTATGTGTGTATATATATCAACTCATGGTTGCCTTCCTTTTTAATATGATTTTGATTGATTGATTGGGTAAACAGAGCCTTGGATCTTGGCATCCTAGCAATCAGTGTGTATGTAATCCTATATTTGACTATACATAATACATAATATATTCTCTGAT
Source organism: Rosa rugosa (assembly GCF_958449725.1). NCBI lineage: Eukaryota > Viridiplantae > Streptophyta > Magnoliopsida > Rosales > Rosaceae > Rosa > Rosa rugosa. Next base: position 607,034 of record NC_084825.1, read on the forward strand.
CTGGTCCTTAATGTCATACTGTTTTTCATCTGGTCCTTAATTAATCCATTTAATGGAGTGGATACTGTTTTAAGCGTGGATTATTTAGGTTGGTGGAGATGATTTGAATGGATCTTTTCGGTTTAGGTTGATGGAGTCAATCAAGGCATGATTGGCTTCAACAATTGAGCCTTGATTAATAACATATTATCTGTTATGATATTTTTGTTTTTGGTCAACTTATTTGATTCTGAGCTTGCTAATTGTTTTGGTGCAAGCTAAATCAAGAATTGAATATGATTTTCTTGGTTGGAGATGGACGTGAACATCAATTTGGACATACCTTTCATTTCATTTGACTTGTTCATTAAGTTCGAAGGTTACGCGCATTCCGCGTTCCATCTCTCTGCAGGCCCAAAATATTGACCAGCCATTTCATCTCTCTCCATGTCCAATCTATGTGATCTAAACTTTAAAGCTTACCCTCACGGCCTCACACACACATAATGTTTTTGAAGAATATCATGTAGATATATTAATAATTCTCAGGCCAGAAAAGACAATTACATATCCTTCATCTACCATCTCTGAGTAGATAAAGAGTTTGTGGTAAAAAAAATCACAGCGATACATAGATTAGGTCCGATCATTTGACGGTACTCATGCTTACTTATTCAAAGAAAGCCTATAAACTATGTTACCAATGACAAGTAAATAGGCAAAGTTCAAATGGAAATAAAACTAAATTTTCTCCTTGCCCTTAACACTAGGGCTTGGAGGTTTGCTAGGGCAAATGACACTCAGCACATCTTCAGCAGAAACTTTCTTACTTTTGGAGAGGTTTTTGTTCTTCAACCCCATAGGCCTTCCTTTCTTCTTCTTGATCGGCTGCATGTCTTCTTGTTTCATAACTCCTTCCTTAGGAATTAGGATTCCCCCTGGAGCCTCAATCAATCCAAGAGACTTGGCAGAGAATTTGGTGTGGAATTCTGGCAACTTTAGCTTCTTTTGGAGCATGGATGGGCTTGTAGCCTGGCTACTTTCTCCAAAAGGAGTTTTCAATTTCTTTGGGGACGTGAATGGTGAGGATGGACGCCCTCTCTTGACTGTAGCTTGGTCTGTTTCAGCATGAGGTAAGGCTAACACCGTATTTGCCTCTTCAGGCCTCACATCCTCATTCCTGATGATAATGGCCGGACACCTAGGTTTGTGTGTAGATGGAGCACCAAATAGATTCTGATCGATAGATGGCAGTATGGGGGCTTGAACTCCATGAAAACGAAAGGTTCCATTTTGAAAGCGGAGATCAGAGAGGCCCGTAAAATGAGACGCCAGAGAGGTCCCAATTGCAACCTATGCTTCAGTGTTATTTTGCAACTTCAGTGCAGCCCCCAGAGGGCATTCATCCTGTTCATGGATAATCAAATTGTAGTCCCTGCACTTTCCATGTAAATTCTCAAAGAAATATGTTATCTCCTTCACCACACCAGGGATCAGTTTCAACATACGTTTTAGAAAGAAGGGTTGGGATATAGCATGCGCTACATGAACCCTAATCAGGCCTGCGTCTGGTGGTGGTCTGATTCTCGCTGGCGAGGTTGGAGGCTGGTGTTGTTGTCGGGTCTGCCGAAGGTCGCCTGGTCTAGAGCTGTCGGAGACGGTTGTTCAGTTGTTGCTATGATGTGGATGGGTGCCCTGAACGATCCCATATTCAATCTGGATCGGGTGGTTTCTTGGGTTGGTGGAGATCAGGTAGTGCTGCGCTGGTGGTGGTCGGATTGGGCGAGCTGGTGTGGTGGTGCAGCTATCATGGGGCAACCGGGTCGGAGGAGTGCTGGAGATGGAGGCCCAACGCTGGTCGTGGTGCGATTGTGGGAACAAAGCAGGGGACAGTCGGCGGTGGTTTTGCTTGAATTGGACTGGGCCTTACATGGCTCTCATCTCTTTGATAGGGCTTGGGTTTGGGCTATCCTATTGGGCCTTGCCTTGGCTTATATTTTATTTCTAGTTTTCATTTCTTTATGTCGTTTAGTTTGGTTGCGCTTCTTGCGAGTAATAAATCCCTTCATTTGTTATGTAGGGCTGGTCGGGCTTTTTGCTTGGGTGTGCACTCAAAGTGACTTGTCTGCTCTAGGTAGGTGGCGAGTCCCTTGCTTCGTCAAATGGTCGCTACCTCCTAGTGGCAGGGTGAGACTAAGTGTCATCGGATTTATCCTCCGGCGGTAGCATAGTAGGAAAGCTGTGTGTATGGTAATTATGCTACGTTGTAATCGGGTTACATATCGAGTTATCTTTCCGTTATGTCGCCGCTATGTTAAAGCAAATAAAGCCGCCAGGAGAGCACTCTTTGCTAGTTGATGCCTAGTTGAATACAATTATTTGATAGAGACGCATGATAGTATTTCAGGACGTTGTCTAGATACTTATTGTAATCAGGGGTTTAGGCTCAATGTCACACCCTGATTTTCAAGCACAAATAATAAACAAATACAAATACACAGGGCGTGATGGTTCAGACATCAACACTAATTACCTGTAAAAATTTCAACTTAAAACAAGTACATGATAATGTCTAGAACCTATAATGTCAATACAAACTCGTTCTTTAGAGTCATATATTAGATTACACAAAGTTTATGAATTAAATTACGTTAACAAAATAATAAGTAAACGCTCCCTCAGAGTTTACTACAAAACGGAAGTCTAAAGAAAGTTAAGCAACAAAATTAGCTTCCGAAACACCTACAGTTACGACCTCACGATTCCTACTTCAGCCACGGTTTCCCTGACCTACAGGATCAACCCCTACACCATTGAATAGTGCACCGGGTTGCAACAACAAACTCGGTAAACTTTTGACAGCTCGTATGAGTAAACTCCAACAACAAAATAGAAGTCCAGAATAATAAAGTTAAACAATCACACAAAATAGTAATCCCCGCATATGATTTAGTTAGGGTGATGACGTGAAGACAAAACAAAAGATAATATATGCAATTAAAGTAATACTGAAAAAATGGTAATCCCTGCATATGATTTAGTTCAGGTGATTACATGAAGACAAAACAAAAAGATAATCCCTACGTATGATTTAGTTCAGGAGATTATATGCAAATAGAACAATACAGAAAAATGGTAATCTACTTAACAACAAATACTGTAATTGCACACAATAATAATCTCCTTTCACCTAGATGACACATGAATCACTGAAATACTAGACATGATCATCGTAAACAACAACCGATCCGACAACTCTACTCAAAATCGCCACACCGGTTCCGCCGCACAGGTCCTACTACACACACTCTGCTGATTTAATCACACACACCAACACAACTCGACATGAAAACAGGAACAGAGGAAAATTGTCAAAATATATAATTCCACAATCACAACACAACATATTATTTTCATCCCAATCTCAAGTATTCCCAGAACTATATGTATATCACGTAAATATATGTATACATAGTCATTCACTCAGGAACGCCACTAATACCAACTATAAATCACAATTAGCTAAATCCGAAAATCATTTTATAAAAAAAAACTTCATTTTAACTTACCCATGAACCGTCGACGATCAAGTCCATATATTTCAAAACAAATATTTATTTCGATAAATAAGACTTTGCATGCTAATAACTAGTTCTAAAACAAATTAAAACATATCTAATTATCAACTGAACACACGTGAGATTTACTCACCTAAAATCCAGCTGCGTCTTCAACAAAACAATATTAATTATAGAACGCCCTCTGTCAAGCACCTAATAGAATGAGATCACAACTCAGCATACGAATCACAAAGCAATTTAAAGTTTGAAACCCCCATTTGAACAAAAAACCCAAAAGTAATGTAAATCGAGGCGAAACCTCATCCGAGACTATCCAAAGTCTCCGGAACAGTCCTACGATCAATATGTCAAAGCTACAAGTCGATCAAATGACCAGATCCTCACGGATCGAAAACCGAGACAATCAAAAACGGTAAAAACCCTAACAAATTCATGCGAACTCGGAAAATTACGTACTAAATATGAAAATGCTAGTATCGACGAGTAGATAATAAATAAAACTAAAAACTGCCCCTGGCATGGCCAGAAATGCCGCCACCCTAATCAAACCATCCAAAATGGAGATAATACCAAGTAAAGCAACTTTAATACCTGGAGCAAAGCCCAACTCGGCCTAGATCGCCGCCACAAGCTCAAAATTTATTGTTCACCTTGAGTTGCAACTCCACATCGAAAATTGATCAAAGCTACCACCAAAGATCGATTGAGGAGGATGTTGCGAGCTTGACAAGCTTGGTTTCAACTCCAGTCGTCACTGGAATCGAGAGAACCAGTCTGGTCCACCGTCGCCCATTTTCGCCTCTTTGCTGCACCGCCGTGGAGGAGAATCATCATTAAAGGCCACCGTAGGGAGGACTGGAATGGGGAGAGGAAGAGATTTGGGTAGGTTTCACTACCGGAGATCGCCGGAAAAAGGAATTCTGACCGAGTCGGCTTTCCTGGTTTGGGTCGGGTCTGACATAGTGAGGAGAGAGAAGAGAGCATTTGGGTTTTCTGAAAAAGGAAGCTTTCCAAAAATGTAAAATTATGAAATTCCAAAATAGAAACAAATAGTTATAGTAATTTTCCAAAAATGGCAGAAACTTCCGCTGATCATAACTTTCTCATACGAACTCCGATTTTCGCATGCCACATATCCAAGAACTCGTATCAATACGCTTTATGACTTTCACGAAGGAAGTTTTCAGAGAAACCTAATGTATAAAAATTCAAACTTCGTACACTCTTTAAAACGTCGTCCGAAATATTTCCACTCCACCCCGAACCACACAATCATCCTAACAATCAATTTAATAATCTCTGGAAAATCATCATAAATTAATAATGAATTTTTAGGGTATTACACTCAATGTCCTCCCTTGTATTCGACAGTTTCATTAATCAAAGCTTAAGGGCAGCCGCACAAGCCCTTTATTAAAAAAAAAAAAGGTCAAGAATAATTTCAGCAATTAACACACTTAAATCATAACCCTTTCCTCTTAAAAGAAATCATTCGTCCTTTTTAGAAGCTTCCGGCAATGGTGGAGGACCAAGGCCGGCCGCCGGACTGGTAACCAGAGGCTGTTTCTCTAGGTGGCTCGGTGCAGGTGGGTTTGGTGAAGGAAGGTGGAGGAGATGGACGTTGGCTACTTGGGCCTCCGTCTTCCTGGGTCACTGTTTGTGGTCTAGATGGGCTAGCCCATCCTTCGTCATTTCTTTGTTGGATCATGGTTGTTGTGGGCCTAGGGGAAGCAGCAGAAGGCTTTTGTTTTTCTGCTTTGAATAACTGAGCGCGACTCGGCTCCTACCCTTTTTGGCTCTTGATCATTACTATGTGCTGATTGATGAGTGGCGATGTACACCATTGTAGGTCTTAGGCGTCAATGCTTGTCATGTCGGTTGCTCTGATTTAGGGTAAGATCGGTGTAGGAGTTTTTTTTATTTCTGCTTTTTCTTTCTTGCAGTTGCTTTAGGTTTTTAGTTTTTTTTTGTTAAAGTTTTGGGCTGCTTTTCGCTGTCTGTATTGTGCTTGAACTTGTACTATGAGTGGTTTCTTAAAACCCTTTAGCTTGACACAGTGACGTCGTAATATATTGGAACCTGATTCCATTTCCCTAAAAAAAAAAAACATTTATCACCCTAATGACATTTCGAAATCATTTGAAAATCTCAACAATGGATTCGCTCCAGTCTCATTTCTTTTCTCTTCAAAGAAATCATTCGTCCTTTTCAAAAAAAAAAGTTAAAAAGCATTTGTCAACTCTAAGACATCTCAAATCATTTAAAAACTTAACAACAAATTCACATAAATAACTTTTCGTTCCTCTGAACAGAATGTATTTGTGACCTCAGTGACATTTCAAATTACTTGTAAACTTAACCAAAATTTCACTTCAATCACATTTTTTTTCTTAAAAGAAAGTATTTGTCACATCAATGTCGTTTCAAATCATTTTAAATCTCAAACAACAATTTATCATTTTAAATCTCAAACAACAATTTCACTTCAGTGCCAAGCTAGCAAACTTTGGTGTCTCCAATGAGGGTGCCGTTTGGTGGCTCACCATCCCATCCTTTTTGAAAGAGTCTTTTGAACATGATCTCTCCTCAAGAAATGCCTATTGATTTTCCTAGTTTTGTCTTTTTTGTTTTGGGATCATCATTTGAGTTCCAATTTGTACTTTCCTCGTTTTGGTTTGTGTCGTCTTTTTTGTTTATTAAAGCGGTTTCAGGTCTAGTCCCCTGGTTTACTATTCTTGTATTAGCTTACTTTTTATTATTAATAATAATTGGAACCGGGCGTGAGGCTGAGCTTCCCAGCTAGGCTGGGTTCCAAACCCTTTAAAAAAAATTCACTTCAATTACGAAATCAAAGCCAAATCAGTAATCCCTGCATATAATTTAGTTTAGGAGATTTCCCAAAACCCACAATTCACTAATACAATAATCCATGCATATAATTTAGTTCAAGAGATTACGTAAGATCAAGCCATTCACAATGCAGTAATCTCTGCAAATAATTTAGTTTAGGAGATTACAATAAAATCAAACAATTCAACATACAGTAATCCCTACATATAAATTTAGTTCAAGTGATTTCTCGAAATCAAACAAAAATAATACTCAAGGTTCAACTAAAGCAACACCACACAATTCGTTACTCATTTTTCTACTCAAGCAACAAGTCAACTCACAGCAATTCAAACTCATTAATTATCAAATCTCTTACGTATACGAATTCACACTGAAATCTCTACATAGAAACTTAGTCCAAGAGATTATTTAACATCATCACACAACAAGGTATAACCATCAATATTCCTTTTATCTAAAGAGAAAACACAAGTCACCGCAGTGACAATTTCAACCATTGTTAACTCAACAATAAAGCATTATTCTTTTATCTTAAAAGAAAACATAGATCACTATAGTGATAATTCAAATTATTGTTATCAGAACAATAAAACAGACATCATGTCCTTCTTGGACAATAGACGAAGAATACACTTGAGACTCCTACTACACAATATTCACCACACATGTCACCGATGTCATAGTCCTTCTTGGACAATACAGAAAGAATACACTTGAGACTCCTTTAACACAATATTCACCACACAGGTTACTACCATGACAATTCAATTACATCTCAACCAAACGATTATGGAGGTCATACTAGACCCTTAATACCTCATCAAACACAACTCCACAGTCACAATTCGATACACAATTTCATAATCACAACTCAGTATATTATTCCACAGTCACAACAATTAATAATAATTCTACAATAATCGATATTATAACTCAAAACGGGTCTTATACCCACACATTAGTAAAGAGGCCACAATCCCTCAATTAAAACATCGAAAACAATAACAAAATTGTACTATTTACAATAACCATTTTAATAGTTCAAAACAAATCTCAAAACAATATAATTGATTGCCTCAAAATATTTTGGATTAATTTCAGTTTACCCCCCTTGAGGTTTAGAGGTGTCATCATTTTACCCCATTTACTCTCAATGTTGAAATTTTACCCCCCAAACTTTCCAATTTCAGTCAACCGTGTCCAATTTCTCAGATTCCGTCCAAATTGAATGTTAACTCAGATCTTGAGGCCCACTTTCAGGGCTAAAATGGTCAATTCAAGATAAAAAAAATTTTAAAAAAAAAAAAAAAAAAAAAAAAACCACCACCACCACCGGATTCGACCTCTTCTCTCTCTCTCTCTTAGAGATGATCACCATCACGCCTCTTGAAACCGCCGGCAGACTCTGCTCAAGACCCACGTCAGAAGCCATTCTCTTCTCCACAAACTATATCTCCCAGAAATCCATGACATGGAAGAAGCCAGTGCTGAAATTGAAGCCCCAAATTCAAACCCTTATTAAAACTTAAACAATCTACCTGACGAAATCCTGATCAAGATCCTCTCCTTGATTCCGACCTCGGAGGCCATCCAGAACTCTCTCGTCTCCCGCCAATAGCCGACGTCGTTTTGGTCTCTTGACTCCTTTGAATCGGAAATTGCCACTGCGATCGATCACGTACCAAATTTCTACGTCCACCATCAGTCCCGGCATCCGACCCAGACTTCAATTGAACCAGTTTTCAATTGGGCTCTGAGTCAATCTTCCCCAAGTCTCGACGTTTCTCTACTTCAATTTCAAAACCCATCTTCTTTGGGGCCACCGATAACTGCCGTGTGTTTCCGTTCAGTAGATTAAAGGGCACCGAAGATGCAGCGAAGACCGAGCTCAGATTCACTTTTGCTGCAATCGGATGGATTCCAAAGACCATGAAGGTTTGATGACGGCGCCAGAGACTTCAGAGCCCTCGCTGTTGTCCAAGGCGGTGTTTCTCCATACCTGAAGTTCTCAGACGTTAATGGGTGATGAACAGAGCCAAATAGTCACAAAGAGGACGTTAAACCTGGTTGGATCGAGGTGTTGGGTGACTGCTTTGTTTAATTTTTTTGGGGAAGATCTGGTTGGTTTTCGTCGAGGGGATTGTTGGATTTGCTCGTCAAGAGAGGTTATGTGGGGGGTATCGGAGTTGGTGGCTCCAACGAAGACAGCGGTTATGTGGGTGCTGGGAAAAAAAAAATGGGCTTCTGTCTTGGGGAGAGGAGGATGAAGGAAGGGACTATATATTTTTTTTTTTTTTGTGGTGAAACGTTTTTGTCTTGAAATGACTATTTTAACCCTTGAAGTGGGTCCAATCGTCAAAGTTAACGTCCAATTTGGACGGAATCTGAGAAATTGGACACGGTTGACTGAAATCGGAAAGTTTAGGGGGTAAAATTTCAAAATTGAGAGTAGAGGAGGTAAAATGATGACACCCCTAAACCTCAAGGAGGTAAACTGAAATTAATCCAAATATTTTTTTCACAACTCCACACCAATCTCAAAACAATATAAAAATAATTTTCAAAATATTATTTTCACACCTCAATACATTCACAATAATCGTGCATATTTCTTTCAAAATATAAAGTCAACAATACGGTCATTTCTTTTCACAAAAAAGTCAAGTCACCAAACACAATAGTGATCAAAATCACAAAACATATTAATTTCACCTCACAACACAATTCCCCCAAGTTATATATATTTCACGTAAATACACACACACACACACACATGGCCCTTCTAGTGAGAGATCTCATTTTTTTGCCATTTCAAGGAATCACTCATTAGACCCACTTTTCGATCACATATATATTCACATCTTAACTGTTCAGTTTTTAGGTATATATGAGTAGATCATCTCTGCAAATTTTCAGCCAAATTGATAATCATTAAGGCATTCATAACTGCGATTTACAATTATGAACACGAACGGTTCAGGTTGGACATATTCGGTTCGTCCATTGATTTAATCTAGTTCGATATCTTAACAATCATCAATTTGGCTGAAAATTTGCAAAAATGATCTATACATTAGGACCTAAAAACTGAACGGTCGAGATGCCAAAATACCAAGGTTCTAAAAATCAGCCTAGGCAGCACCTAGGCGCTAGGCGTGCAGGTACCGTTCGGATTTTGCTCTAATCGTTTGCCTTACGCGGAGGGCTGCTAGGCGTCTGCCTAGGCGGGCTGGGCGGAGCTTAGGCGGGCTAGGAGGATGCCGCCTGGGGCTGGGCGCTAGACACTAAACTATATACAAACCGACATCTCTCTTCCGCCACCTCTTTCCCTCTCTTCCAAGGCTTTACGGCCGCACATCAGTCCATCTCTCTCCTCGATTTCACTGGGATTTGAGACCGGGTCGGGTTGGGAGGTGGCGATCTTGGTGAGGACTATGGGATGGATGGTTGGTGGTCACAGGGAGCGAGGAGTCTTCGACGATAACGTCAGAGTCTTCAAGGTCAGCGTGGGTGAGAATGGGAGAGAATCAGATCAGAGAAAAGAAAAGAAATAGAGTGAGGTGATGCGGGATGATGATGAAGATGCGAAGTTGCTGCTGCCACAAAGAAGTTTAATTTTAAAGTGTCTCTTCTTCTCTTCTGTGCAACCAACAGATGAGATAAGATAGTGCTTATCTGGGCTCTAAGAATATTGGGTATGGTTGACTAACAGATCGTTAGATTCATACCACTCAATTAATTCTTAATTAATAAACATGATTTTTTTTCTTGGCTGATAAGTATGATTGTTAAATTTTAAAATACTTTTTCTCCCTAATATTTTGATTATTTCGACAATTCTCAATTAATTATGGACTTTAAATATTTTTATTTATATAATTATGTCATAGAAATATTATTAAAATTAAAAATTAAAAAACCGCCTAGTCCTTGCCTAAGGGTGCTAGTCCCTGGATCACCGCTCGACTAGAGCCTAGCGTTTTTTAGAACCTTGCAAAATAAGATCGAAAAGTGAGTCCCATAAGGGATCCCTTAAAATGGCCAAAAAAATAAATCCTTTAGTGGAAGGACCCTATGTGTGTGTGTGTGTGTGTAAGTCATGTCACCAAACACGATAGCGATCAAAATCACAAAACATATGGTTTTCACCTCACAACACAATTCCACCAAGTTATATATAGTCATCTTCTCACGATCAAGTTCATATATTTCAAAACAAATATTTATTTTTGATAAATATGATATCATAACTAACAATTATTTCGAATAAAACAATAAAGTAGACTCGTTCTGAACCCAAAACAACATGAGATTTACTCACCTCTAAATCCCGTTATGTCTTCGCACCAAAACGAGATAAAGCACAAAACCACCAAAACTCCACTTAAAATAAATTTGTCAAGCACCTCATCGAAAAAATGTCTCAACTCATTACAAACATGAAGTACAAAAGTGTTTAAAGTTCGAAACACACATTTGAACTAAAAACTGAAGATTACACTGATCAAGACGAAACTTCATACAAGACAACTTAAGGTCTCCGAAACACTTCGAGGATCAATTTGACACAACAAAAAGAATATCCAACAGTAGGATCCTCATGAATCGAAAACCAAACAACTGAAACTACTTTTAACCTAACTTGTCCAAACAATCAAGTTATGAAAACCAAAACATATCTACATGTTTGTCTCGATGAATGCAAGATAATAGAGCAACCAACTGCTCCAAAGATGGCTAGACGCGCTGCCTCATGCTGCCACAAGCGGCTATGAGTGAGCCCCACTCGCTGCCAGTGAAAGTCACAACCAGCAAGATCGGCATGGTTCAATTTGGAGACCACAAGCAACTTTTATACCTAACACTAAGGCCGATTCTGCATAGATCGAGCTAGATAGTCGCTGAAAGCTCACGGTGGCCAAAAATTCAAATAAAAAAAAACTGAGCTCCACATGTTGATACGATCTACAAGACTAGCATGGATTGAAAGAGGAGGAAAAAATCTAGTTGGTTTCACGCCCTGTCATTACTGGAAAATGAAGTTACACTCGGGTCAACGGCCGTCGATTTTGTGGGCTTTGATCCGTCTTTTACGGTGCAAATTGTTGGCTTCGGCATTTCCAAAGGATGTTTTCCCCTTCTTGGAGATAGCAAGCGAAGCCGCAAGACGAGCTGAAACTTCATAGACCATGTTTGACGGGTGGGTGTTGAGAATGGCCAGATGATGAGCTACAACCTAATCCAATTCTCTCTACTTTTAGGTTAACAAAAAATATAGATTATTCATTATTCTTTATTTGGATATTGGAGTTACTTTTGTTTCAAATTAGAGTCATACCCGTGTGATGGGCATAATAATAACTAGAAACTTGATGTGTTCTGGTCTCAAATTTCAGCAACCAAAGAGAATCAAAGTTAGGAAACTGCTTACAGCAATTTTTGGATTAAAATTGTGTTTCTCACCCACTCTTTTTTTCTTTTCTAATTATCTTTTATTTGATTTTTGTATTACCATAATGACATTTTAGATGTTTTTTTCTTTTCTTTTGAATAATTGGATCCTTTTTATTCAAATTAAGTTTATTTTATTTAAAAGGCATATATGACAATTCAAGTTTTGGTGAATAGAACATCATAGAGACAAAAAAATATTCTGACTCCCGAAACCTAGCTGCCTTTGCTCGGTATTTCAATCATGGCGACCGATGCCGGTCTGCCTTCTAAATAGAGGAGCCCTCTCCACCTCCGACTATCCAAGCCCAGCCTTCCAATGCTGGAATTTCCCGACAATCACCTTTCAAAGCCAAGAGGTTGAAACTTTCATGGTTTTTGCTTCTTGCCAGAATAAGTACGATTCGGATCGACTGTTAGAGTTCGGTGGTCTGCGGCCCAAACAGGGACGGCTGAAACTGTACTTGTGGCTCAAGTTATCGATGGAGAGACTGAACACGGAGGCGATGCTCTATAGCTCGGGGACGTAGCCTTCATTATGGAGGTCGATCTCGATCCGGCATGATTTAGGCTCAATCATTCACCTCCGAATGACGGAGTATTTGGGGCGTGAACCTAGTTACTGTGAGATGGGAGCAGGGACGTAGCCAGGAATCCTCGGAGGGTTGGGCTAATTTTAGCCATACAAAAATTTTGCGCAGAACTCTTTTCATAGTGCTCTCATCCAAAGGGCCTTTGGCAAAGGCTGATGAGTTTTGACTGTTTCTGGCTCGGCATTGCCTCCTTGGTGATGCTGAGACTGGTGTGTAGTAGAAGAATCTTTGAGAGCTTCAATGGCGGCCTTGGCCTTGTGAATGAGCTAGTCAATGGCCTTGCTTGGTCTATCAAAGCCAAGACGGTCTTGAACATCATAGAACTCTATGGCAGACTGAGCTGAAAGCCGGACCTCCTGTCTCTTGGGCCCTTGGACGTGTAGATCTTGCTGTGCCTGTCTTTTCTCGCAATTGATCTAATAACGTGGCCTCCTTGAACCTTCACAATCCTCATGATACCACCAATCTTGGGATCAATCACATTCAGCAGAAGAATAGTTTCATCTCATCTTGTCCTATAATGGCAGCAAATGGATACACCGGCCTCTGACTTTCCTTGGCAGCAAGCCTCAGTGCCTAAAATATGACCAGTATGACTAGAATTAACAACACATAAACTGAAAGACCTAATCTTTATATACCATTTCTAGTTCTAAACTTAAAAACTATTTCTTGAAACTCATCAAACACAATGTTTCTCCAAAATGAACATAATGAACAAAACCCATCAAAATAAACAGAACTTTCATCTCAAATCAGACCAAGGCAAGCCAATTACAATTGCATAAAGGTCATAAATTATCACGGACAAACAATTATCATTTATCAAACAATCAATTATCATTTATCAAACATGATGAACATCATCAACAATCCTTGCCAAAAAAAAAAAAAAACCATCATGAGGTTTCGAGTTTCGACCTCACGGGCAAACACCAAAGTGACCAAACCAGGACCAAACAACACAATCTAGACAACCCATTCCCTGCCCATTCCCAATTAGCAAACATCATCACTTCATCAGCAATTCGGTAAATTATGACCTCACCCAGTCACATTAAACACCAAACATCACGAATTCACGATTCAAAGTTTCAATTTTCAAACATCATCAGCATGGTAGTGGAGGTACCTGAGAATCTGAGATTCAAGGATTGGAGGTGGCTCGGTGGACTGAAACTCTGAGAATCTTGATAGGAGCGTTTTAATGCGACGTTTTAAATGTTATTTCCTCATATTTACTTAGTTATTTCCTTAAATAAATCCTTCTTGTTTAGGAAAGTTTTCATCTTTAGAAAGTTTCTATTTTTAGTAAGTTTAATAAAAGTTTCTATTTTTAGGTCCCATGGAGCAGATCGAGCTGAGATAAGGCACAAAGGGCTGCATAAATGAGCTTAAGCAAAGAAATGAAGTTTTCCTGGTCCAACCAGGAAATCTTGTTCAGAAGAGGAAACTTTGTCAAGCAAGACTCCTGAGTCAACCAGGAAGCAGGGTCGGAAAAATGAAGACACATGGCGAAAAGAGAAGAGTCCTGGAGGCACTAGGAGACCTCATGGCTTGCAGATGACACATGGAGACCCAAGAATCTTCTGGATTAATTTGGATTTTCGGCAAATGGAGTAGGCCCATTGGATTTAGGGTTTTGTGGACGTCAAAGAGGGATTTTTGGAGAATTAATCCTTAATTTCCGTGAATTATCAAGAGAAGATCACAAAGACAATGTGAAAATCAAAGGATGATAAAAAAGATTACGTTGGAGAATATTAAGGGAGAATTTCAAGGAAGGGTGAAGTGTGTGCAACAAGATAAGGCTCAAAACAAGTCTAGATTCGTTCCTCAATTTCCTCAAGATATGTTGGCCGAAATTAAGGAATTAAAATCTGCAGTATTAATGTGAAAATCAAGAGAAAATCAAGGGGAGGACATTAAGGATAAAGCCATGGAGAGATTTAAGGGAGAAAAGGTCCAAAATGCGTCCAGATACATTGTCTAGGTTACGTTCATACATAGATATTTGGCCGAAATTTATGAATAAAATAAGAAATAATCCTTAAAAATTAGGCAACAATATATTAGGGATTTATTCTGGAGCTTTTTGATTGTTTGAATGACACAACAGAGCTGACGTGACACTACGTGATTGGTCGAAGCTGTGTGGCATTATCAAATTAATTCCTTGGGAAATTAAAAGAAGGATCATGAAGCTTGGCCGTCCCCCTATATAAACCCCTCTTTGACAGGACCCGCCCCGAATTTCACCCTGAAATCCGAGGTGGCCCTGCGGGGCCCACCTTAGTGATAACTCTACCGAGAACTGGTCGAGTCACCCCTAAAGTGGACTACCCAAAACAGTAACCCACAATAGATCAGAGCAAAACAAAGAAGTGCGGAAGCTATTCGTCAACTATGCCTCGAACCATGTACGCCCGACCTCAACTAATAGCGCCTGCAAACTGGGCATTAGAAACCGAAAGGCCCAGGGGAAAGTAGACGAAAAACGTTAGCGTGAGTGGACAAAAATAAACAATTTAAAATAAGAAGGATTTCATACTTTCCCACATTTATTTCATTAAAAACCTCGATGCATGCACAAATGGTAAAACACATTTAGCTTTAAATCCAAGGATTTCAAAACGATAAACCGACTAGCCTCGCTAGTCACAACATTCGAAAATAATATATCGTAAAACTGAAATCTCGTTTCTCAAGAAGATAAGACTAGCCCTGCTGGTTACAGTGAAAAATCAGACTAGCCCCGCTAGTCAAGCAACGATAAGATATGGGGAAGAAGTTTCACCATACGAAAGAAGGGAGCCTCCCAGGCTCGGGTCGGAGTGTCCCACACTCTGGAGCATCCCATGCTCTGCTCTTACTCACCCACAAACACATAGTAAGCAGGGAGGAGTACTAATAGGCTAGCTAGCAATAAATATGACGACCCAGGTATGGCGGGTAAAAACCATTCAAATCCAGTAAATCTATAAGGCTTCCCCATAAGTCCCGCGAATAAAAACACACGAGTACGATTCCTAACCGTACCCGGAAATTCTCGTAAAAAGTCACATAAATCAACAGCGTGTCCCACACGCTAAAAGAATAATTAGATCAATTATAAATCGCAGTTCCGAAACAAAACCGAATCCAGAATCATCAATGAGGCATTCCCAATGCCAAAACCGTAAATCGATAAATAAACAAGAAATATAATTCCATCGAAATCTCATTTCGAAAAATATTCCATAAATCTCAATATCGACGAATAAAATATATTAATAAATTCCGGAAATCACCTCGGAAAATAATTCGTCGAAAATCACTTAAATCACAATTTCAAATCCGAGCGAATAAAACTCACGTTTCAAAAATCATGATGGAAAATCCAAGCAATATTCCAAAACCGAAATCATATCCGAAACTAAAATAATATGATAATTAATAAAACATTAATTCGAAAAATAAATGCATGCATCAATATTCAAAAACAAACGGTCACTCACAGTACTAGTTGGCGACCACGCAAACAAGTCCCTTCATCTAGCCGTAGCTCGCAACATTGCCCTGTACACAATTATATTTCCGTAAACGGCAATCCGATAAAATAAATACGAACCTAAACGAAACCCGAAAATCTCTATCTCCAAAACCTCTCAAATTCCACCCAAATCTCACCCATAACACCAATTCCTCGATTTACATATTCCACAACGAAAACGAGGGAAATCCGACGGCCGGATTTCCCACAATTCAATCACAAAACTTCCGAACTTCGGAAAATCACAAACAATTCCAAACTCTTCCAAAATTCACCAAACTTCACATATATGCTCTATGATAATTATAGAATTTAACTAGCCAGAAAATGAAATTAAAAAGCTACCCTAGCCGCCGCTACCGCCGCCACCGCCACCAGCTCAAATGGATACCAAAATTTGACAGCAACACCTACTCAACACACTGATCATTTTTCTCAACTACAACACATCCCAATTTTACCTTTAAACAGTCGAAACCGGCCGGTGCAAAAATTTCCAGAAAACTCCAAGAACCCTAGAAAATGCAAATCGTTAATTCGACCTCTACACTGCAAAATTGAAATGAAAGACCTTAGGGGAAATGATCTATGTCAAAAACCGAACCTTCGACGCCAGTTTGGTGGCTGGAGACGGCCGGAATCGCCGGAAATCGACAAAACTCCCAAACTGCTACAGTAACCTTCACAGCTCCAAATCGAGCTCTTCCGGCCAAATCGCTGCAAAACACCACCAGACGTGACAAGGGTGAAGAGGCGAGCCAGCTGATGCCCGGATTCCATCGTGGAGTGGCCGGAGGAGGAAGAAATCGGAAGGAGAAGAAATCGGGCCGAAGAGGAGAAAGGGTCGGGGGAGAGGAGAGAGAAAAGCTGGGTAAGTTTCCAAAAATGGCAACTTACCACAGTAACTCGGCTATTTATAGAAACTTACCACATGAACAGTAATTTTAGTATTTCGCTTATAACTTTTGTATACGAGCTCCGATTTTTACGTACCACATATGCACGCGCTCGGTTTAACGTCCCCTATAACTTTCATGAAGAACAATTTCTCAAATTTTGACCCGAACAAAAAGTCAACTTTTAGGGCCACTAAAAGTGCTGAAATGACAATAAAAGTGAAAATAAATATCGTTTACCGTCCAAATGACTAGTAAACCGGTGAATTCAGGTTCGGGACGTTACACTCTTTGCTAGACGTTTTACACACCACAACACACCACAAAACACCTCTCTCCCTCACAATTCCCAACATTAGAAAAATTCTCTCCATTCTCTAGTCTTCAGAAGCTCTGCGTCTCAACCAATGAGGAGGAGAAGTCATGCAATACATCAAGATTCTAGCCGCCATCCACCCTTGTGTCGTCCCTAGAAGATTGCTTGCTTTCAAGGATCTTCAAGTTCTTCGTCTCAAGGCTTGTCATCCATCTTTCACGGTGTATTTCATATTTTCTTTTGTTTTCCTTTGTTTGATTCGTAGAGTTATGAATTCTAGTTAACATGACGTTAAGGGAAAAGTTTAAAGTCCGTTTGTATGTTTTGAAATAAAGTTGCAATTTCTTTATATGTTGATTTTTATGTTGCTTATGTGAGATTGCTTGATTGATTTTGGATTACAGAAAACTTTTGCATGTTTATGTTCTTTGGTGGCCAACTTAGGATATATGCATGTAATTGGAGCTAGATTTAGGTAAACAATTCACCTAATAGTTTTGTGAACCTATTTCATAAGTAGTAAAGGCTTTGGACAAAAGTCGAAATCAATTAAGGAGGATTGCAAATAGATGAACTTTTTCATACTAGGTTGTGCACTTTGGTTGACATCCTTTCTTTGTTCTTCATGCATTGAATGTGTTCATGATTAGCTAGCTTTCTAGACTATGATTGCATGTTCAATTGGTTTAATTTAGGTGCTTTCACTTAGATTAAAATATTGAAGGAAAGTAAAAAATGAGAAATCGTTTGCTTTCTAACGTTTCACATGGTCAACTTCTTTCTCATGACATAGAAAATCAACTATAGGATTTGTGATTGGATTTCATTCATATGATTGTGGTTTTGATATTTGTTCCTTGCGTTCCACCCTTGTATATATGTTTTTACATTTTCTTTATTTTATTTATTTAATTTTTGATTTAATAATCCTAAACCCCTTTTTACATTAACTTGTATATATTTCTATTCTTTGTTTTATTTTTTTTTTGTAAATATAATACTTTTTACTTTTATTAATTCTTTATTTGTTTTTGCAATTACAGGTGTACCCTCAATCCCCGGCTTGAACGATCCCTACTTATTCTATACTGACAACTACATTTTGCAGGGTTAAATTGCGCGCTTCCTTTTAGCGTATCAAATCTGAGATGCTCTGTCGCAAACTCGCAGAGATGCAGACCGTGGCGGAGGAGGTAGCTCAGGCAGGCGGACTGAAACTCTGAAAGGGGAGGTGGCTCGGTGGCTGGAGCCTGGAACTCTGGAAGGCGGAACCGATCTGAAGTTCTGAACGGGGAGATGGCCGACGGGTTTGGTGTTTGAGAGTCGGGACGGACAGCAGCAACCTAGCAACTCTTCGAAGCATTAGTATTTTATTTATTTATTTATTTGGGATACACCCTTACTTGGCACATTTTGGGCCAAATTTTCCCTTGGGCTGTAGCCCAAGTAGCCCTGTGAGTGGCTACGTCCCTGGATGGGAGCAGTATGGGATTTGGCGGTGCTACATCCAGGTGCGACGGCTATGGCGTCTGTCGACAAAGCAAGGGCCGATGTGGATGGTGTTGCATGGCACAAGGCGGTGCCTAGAGCTTGGGTGTCGAAAGGAAAGTTGAAGGTTGCCCATGTTGGGTGGCCCAAAACTTTTTTAAGGCCCAACTCAAATGGGTGGCCCAAAACATGGTGCATGTTGAAGTCACAAAGGTTTTGGGTGTCCATAACATATATTAGTGTGTGCTATAATTGGGTCGTTTCATGGACCAAACTGATGAGCTCTACCACTATGGGTTTTCACATTTGGGATCCAGGAGGATTGTCTCAACTAATCACCTTTTTGTTCTTTATGTTTTGGGGTGAGTCTATATACTATGTCTCTTTTCATAGTTTTTTAGGCTAGCTCTTAATAAGTAAGCACTGGTTGTCTAATGGGTGGTGCAAGCATACCACGTCCTAAACTTGCCCATAGAGTTAGCAAGGGAAGGTATGTATCCGTGTCATTTTGGCTTGAGTTGAATGAAATTTGATGTATTGATTAAAAAAAAAAAATTCAAGTTTTGGTGAAGCCTTTGACACCAGAAGTGCCTCAATTTATAGTAGTAGATATATCAAAACTGAAACTTTGTAGAGATTAAATTCAGTTTAGTCCCTCAGACTTTAGGCCAAACATCAGTTTGGTCCCTTTTTTTTTTTTTAATCAAACTCATCCCTGATCTCTTAAATTGCATCAATCTCGTCCAAAATTTGAATTTGACTCCGAACATGACGTCATGTGTTGACATGGAGCCGACATGGGGTCCCACGTTTCAGATTTTGACCCTCTAAGAAGGGTAAATTTGACATTTTCCCTTCCTCCCCTTCTTCTTCTTCGTCTTCATCTTCTTTTCTCTCTCTCTCTCTTCCATCTCAATCTTATTTTTCCAGATTTTACTCTGATTCTTGTCTACCCAATTCTTCCAATTTCTTGAAACTTTTGTGCACAAAAGAATTCACCAAACTCTTCCCATTCATTCATCCAATCTCATCACCTGACCCTTTTGAAACTCCACCACCGAAAGACTATCACCAGCCATTAATTCCTATATTCCATCACTTCCTCTTCATTTTACCCATACCAATATCAATACCAGATTTATACCAATACCCATATCAGATTCATACCCATACTTCATACTAGATTCATACCCATATCATATTCCATCACTTCCTCTTCATTTCATCAAGATGTCATCAACAAGTTTTTTTCTTTCAAATTGACAGCAGCTATTCTGCTCCAACACCACAATAACAGTCACTTGTCATACAAAAATCCCAAAAACCATCGGAACAACAGTGAACATAAAATCCCAAAATTCCAATTTCTTCAAAGTACTTCTTCAAATCTCAACTAAACTCGAATTCTAGTATACAGAGGAGGTAGAGATTGATGAGAGGATGTTATTTGGTACCTTACCCGTGCCCGATAGTAGCCACAGCCGCCGGAAATAGCTGTAAAACCGGCGAAACCACCAAAAGCTTCGAGCTTCGCTTCTCTCTTTCTTCCCCTTCCCATTCCAATTCTGATTCCGATTCCAAGTCCTCCGACTTCTCCATCCGCATACCGAATCGCCTGCCCGGTCAAGTCTTCTGGGCTGCCTCGACGAGTCTAAGTCAGTCACCGGAGAAGAAGATGAGGACGACGCCGATCAAGAGGCAGAGGCAGAGGCAGAGGCAGAGGCAGAGGTGAAGAGAGAGAGGCTTCGACGGTGGATTTGATCGAGGCCTCCTATTGCTCCTTGAGGCAAAAGTCTTTGTAATATTTGGAGTAGAGATTCATGGTGGCTGGGAATGAAAGAGAGAGAGAGAGAGAGAGAGAGAGGTTTCAGATATGGGTGAGAAGAAAACGACGCAGAAGGGAGAGAGAATAAGAGAAAAAAAAAATTAGAAATTAGAATAGATTTGAAATGTCTATTTTACCCTTCTTGTGGGTTCAAAATCAGAAATGTGGGACCTCCTTGTCGGCTCCAGCTCAGCGCATGACGTCATGTTCGGAGTCTTTGGACGAGATTGATGCAATTTGGGAGATCAGGGATGAGTTTGATTAAAAAAAAAAGAAGAGGGACCACCTAAAGTCTGAGGGACTAAACTGAATTTAATCCAAGAAAAAAACATAGGTCAGGAAGCCGGGCCATAAAGCTGCGGGCTTATATAGATTGGACCCCGGGCCCAATTGTCTTTAGCCTGGCGGGTGATGCGGATGGCAGAAGAATACGACGTCGTAGAAGTAGCTTGGCTCCGACAGTATATTCCCAGTCGCTTATCACTCTCATAACATTAACAGAGACAATTTAGAAGAAGAAGAAGAAGAAGAAACCACCTGACCTGACCTGACCTGGAGTGGCCGGATCTGAGAAACCATCATCTTTCTTTTCTTATGCCATGCCAGGTTATTTTTTTTGTTCTTGGGGGAGGGGGGTGAGAATAGAAATACAATTGTGAATTTATTGTTGTACTAGCTAGTACTGAAATCTAAAATCAAAGACACTGTTTTTGATTGCTTGGCAGGGATCTGATAGAGTGGATTGGTAGGGCAGGCGCTGCAATGGAGAATAGTAATAATATGATGACGGAACCAGTGATGATTTTGGATTTAAACCAACAACCTGTAGAGCAACCTCATGATTCGGTCACTGGCTTACACTCCATACTGAATGAGCCAGAAACCGCCCAAGGACGCATTGAAGCAGTCACCACTAGGCAGTAGCCGCAGCCATTCTGACATCCACTGAAACCGAGGAAGGTCAGCCATATAAAGGAAACCCACCGGAAAATTGTCGAATCCTCAAACACGTGAATGGCGGACCAGCCGGGCAAGGCCGAATTGAGCGCAGTGCGGTTCAAAAACAAAATGGAGGACATAAGTAACGATCTCGATGACACTTACCGTACGGACTCTGTGATTTCTGTTAATTGTGAGGGAAAAGTCGAGCTTGGTCCCTGTTGGCGTAAGATTCCCCCTGCTTCTGTTGAAGAGTTACTCAAGGTTGAGCCGTCAAGACTTGTTCCGGTCCACTGTCGATGTCGAGGTGAAGAAATTTCATGGAATCAGTGGTCAGATAAACCATTCACAAGTTGGCCCACCTATGAGGAAGCTTGGACTACCTGGGTTGGAAAGATGCTTCCTTATTATGGTGACCATTGGAAGAAGGCCAACATCTATGACGCAATAATGCTCTCTGCCAGGCGCTTCTTGCCCGACAAGGCCCTGCTCAGCGCTGGATTTTGCTTTTGGAATTCATCATCCAACACTCTAGATTTGCCTCTGGGGATGATGAGTGTGAGTTTGCTTGACGTTGCTGCAATTGCTGGGTTTAGGCCTCATGGCACCAGTTATGACTGCACTGGTGAGTTGGGGCTGAAAACTAAATTTAGTTACTACTTCCATGGTCGGCATGAGGCATATGGAAGTTGGATAGCACAGCATAATAGGGATTGGAAACCCAATGTCAAAAGCAACAAAGTCCTCGTATTTGAGGATTTCCAGCACATAAAGGAAACCATGCAAACTACCAGAATCACCGATCAAGAGCATATATCATTCCTCCTCTACTGGCTCTGCAGGTATGTCTTCTGTGTACCTTCGATAGGCATTGAAAAAGAATGGTCTCATTTGGCACAAGTTTTGCATCAAAGAACTGATGTTGCCTTAGGTGAATTAGTGCTAGCCTCACTGTATAGGGGTTTGCAAAAAATCACTGCCAACCCATTTGATGGTAAAGCTCAGGGGCCATTTTGGCTGTTCCAAATGTGGTTACAGATTTACTTCCCAGACCTAGGCGCAGTCAGTACCTTTCCTGCCGATGAGGTTATGGGGTTTGCTTTGACAAACCAAATCCCAAAACTACACTCCCCTCGTGATTGCTTTGCAACGTTATGGAGTTTCAAATCAAACCCATTTTGGACGCACACCTTGACAAGAAGGTATCCCAGTTTCCTAAGAAATAGGTTCATAGATGGTTCAACGTCCGATAGTGCCTTAGATGAGGAAATAGAAGCTGTGCTAACGAGTGTGGTGGTACAAAGAGATCTGCTGTACGGAGGGATCAAAACCGGTAAATATTATGGAGTCCAGGCCGAATTTTACGGCCCGAACCATTTCAGTAGGCAGTTTGGTTGTATACAAGGAATTCCTTACTCTGGTCATGAAAGTGTTAATTGTTATACCTCATGGAGGGATGTATTAATAAATGCTGCGAAAATCAGAGGCGTCTCAAATTCCTTTCGTTCTACAAAGTTGAAACCATTCCTCACCAGGTATTTGCCAACCTCTGAAACTACCCCAGGCTTTGACAAATGGTGGCATAGTCAAACCAAAGGTCGATTTTCAGCAGAACATTATGGGCCCTTTGCTATCTTATATATGCATTTTCCATTCCGGGATAGCTATCATCTAGAAGTTCCAGGTATTCCAATTGTTTTAATCCTGTCATAAGTTGCCTCATCCCTTATAAATACTTTAATGTTAATTTTATGGCACATTCCATTCAATTATGAAGGCTTTCCACCTGCTGTTGGAGAAAGGGAAGAAGGTGAAGAAGGAGAAGCTAAAGTTGAAAGCTCTCTCCCTACCAACAAGAATCGAAAGAGGAAACGCACCACAAATGCTCCTGTGTCAACTAGGCGGAAGACTACTGAAGTCACAGGTTGGTTGACATACCCTTCAGTTATCTGGATTTAGATTATGCACGGTTTAATCTGTTGCTTAACTTGAAGCTGTAGAATCTGGAATGAAGACAAATGGATTTAAAGATGAAGAAGCAGAGGAAATTGATGGCCGTCATACCCTGAATGTTAGCTTCTAACCTAAGCTGATTCATAATCCCTTATTCGAGATTACTTTTTGAAATATACAACACATTGTGTCCTAGTTTTTTGAAATTTGCTATATTCATCATGTCTTGTCACGGTGTTGGTGTTGTGATGCAGTATACTCACCTCTTAGATACCAGGATCAATAAACTCTAAGGTTTAGAGATTATAACACAAATTTTGTAGGATAGGAATAGAAAACTATGAATTAGGAATCACTCCCAGGCTTCTCACCCAAACTAGGCTTCACACCAACACTCCCATCTCAGGAAAACTCAGATACTCTGATAATGTTTATGGATAATGTTTATTCATCAAGACATGCCTGGTCATTTGGCAATTACACATACTTATACTTGAGCAGATAGCTCACATTTAACTAGCATTAAAGACTCAATAGTAAGACTCTTAAGACTCGCAAACCTGAACCATAAAAGACTTCATAAAGGAAACTTTAAAACTCCTAAACTGAAACATAAAATTTGAAAATACACCAGACTTAAGAGGCTTCTAGAATCAGATCATTAATCTCTCCCTCAAAAGCTGCTGTAATTATCTTGAGAGAAATTAATCAAGCCATATGGAAAGGGAATGATTAGGTGCTCTCTTTTTTCTTTTCTTTCGCTCATAGACCTTAAAAGGTCCTGGCCAGTTCATTTTCTAATTGTAGTTCTAACTCTGGCTATGATCTTTCTCTGATGATGTGTAATTATACAAGTCCTCAAATTTGTTGATATTAGCTTGGAATAGCTGCTATTTTCTGGGTTTTAAGAAGATTGAGAGGAATAGATGATGGTGAGGAAAGAGAAAGTACATCTGAGGTTCTCTCTTGATTTCTGTTTGAAGTCGCACCCTCCCTCCCGGGGGGTGTGGTGGGGGTTGGGTTTGTGTTTGTGTTTGTGGAAATTAGTTTGGCCTTTTGGGTTTGATTGAATTTCGGATTTCGATTTTAATGATGGATAATGAGAATTTTCAACATAGGAGGTATTGAATGCTTGATACATGAGTCTTGTAGTAAATATGCACCTTTTACCCAGAACCTTGTTTCTCTTTATAGACTTATGACTGTGCAAACAATAACAGGATGATGATGCAAAATTCCACATGATGCAGGGCAGAAACTGGAAGTTTCTGTCTTGTGGCTAGATTAGGACAAGAACACTAGAGAGCAAAGATCTCAGCGAAAACAAACAAGAACAAAGAGATACCCGCAATAGGATTAGGAGAACGAGTCTATTTGAGTTCTAGGGCTGAGTATCCCAAAGAAGCTCTATATTTTCTGTTAAAAATGACCAAAGACTCAACAAAGCTATATATACTAGGTTACAGCAACCCTAATAAAAGCATAAATAAATGAAAACAGCTGGAGCCCAAAACTAGACCCAACAGAACAATTAACAAAAACAGCATGAATCTAGAAAGACTCAAAAGAACAATAAATGATTATAAAACTCCTAATTTAATTTAGGAGTCTTTTGGATGCTCCTGCATCACCACAGCAAGATAATAAGGAAACAATGGCACACACAAACAGATAATTTTATAGAGGTTTAACAAGAACTTTGCCTACGTCGTCTTATTTGAGAATCACTAGCACTATTGGGAATAACAACTTGATTACAAGTACTTATTGAATCCCTATGCTAATCCCCAACCCCTTTGCTAGATCTCTCTATCACCCTTGGCTCTCTCTGCCCTTGTGTTTGTATGTAACTGAGAACTCTCTGAGATCTCTCTTTGATCTTTTCTCCAAGCCGAGGACACGTTATATGACCTCCCAACAGCCTTATTTATAGATTATAGGTGCTGGTTACAAACTTGTCACATTAGGATTCCAAAAAGTCTAAAACTATTAGAACAAGGAAAGAGAGCTAGCTTTCCTATTCCTACCTTAAATAGGAGTTACTTTCCAAGTCTAAACCAATAGGAATGACTCTTCCTATTCCAAACCCCAGTAGGATACTTGAAGAATTTCTGTGCGCACTAATCTTCCTTTGCCCATCTAGTTTTGCCTTGAATCCTAATCAACATAGGCATATCAACAAGCCAAATTCACAACGAGTCTCACTTTCTGTTCCTGTTGTTCTTCATCATTCCCCCATCCTCCTTGCTTGCTTCTCTAAGTGCTCTCATCAAACTCATCGTCCCCATTCAATTGGATGAATTCTCCGTGGTCCAATGGAATTACCCATTTGCTAATTCCAATCAAAGCTGAAAGACTGATCCGTGATGTCTTTGGTGGTGTGATTGGAAGCCTGAATTGCATGGGAAGAAGCCGCTGATGAACACCAACCTACTAGTATTCTTAGGCTTGGGATGGTTATGATTACCCTTGTAAACTATCTTTGATTTGTCTATCCAAAGACCTCTCAACCTTTTTCTTTGTTGGCAATTGGGATAAGTACACTTGATTCAGAATTTGGGTTTGGATTTTGGATGCAGCAGAGAGCAACAGTTGGTGAGAGTATGAATAGAGTGGGTGGGGAGTGTATTCCATTCGTGGAGTTAAGAGTGAGAGGCCAAAGAAGAGAGATAGGAAGAGAAAAGAGAGTCCTTGTTTTCTTCTTTCTGGTTGTTCATCAAGTCTATTTGAGGTGTATGATTGTGTGTACCCATTATAAATATAGTGGAAGATTGTTTTTCTACCCGGTGGATGTTAGGCAAAAGTTTTGCTGAACCATCTTAAGTCTGTGTTCTTGTGGTTGTTTCTCTTGGTGTGCTGTGCTTATTTCAGTTTTCGATATCATACATTGACCAATTCACAACAGCCATAACGTGCATGGATGAAGGTGTCTATGGATTTAGGGCATTGATGGGCCATGGTTCTCTCAAATTCTCTTTGTAGTTATATTCTAATAATAATCTAATTATACTATTGGGTGGGCCTTTAATGAGGACCATTAAAATGAAGATTTTCTAATTAACGGTTGTGAGACCCACTTTTCTTTCAAATTTCGGCAAATCAGCTGTTGTATGTTTAGATATTTATGAGTAGATCATTTATGCAAATTTTCATTCAAATTGAAAATTGTTAAGGCGTTCATAACGTGATATATCATTTATTAATATGAAAATTTTAGGTTTGACAGATTTTGTTCGTCTATTGATTTGATCTAGTTTGGTACTTTAACGATTAGCAATTTTGAAAGAAATTTTCAAAAGTGATCTAGTCTTGCATACCTAAACATTAATAGTTGATTTATTGAAATATAATTGAAAAGTAGGTTTCGCAACCATTGATCAAAAAGTGTTCATGAAGTCCTCACTTTAAAGATCCTCGTTAGAAGCTCTTCCCTATACTACTGACTTTTTTTTCTTTTTTTTTTTTGAAAGGGGTTTGGAAGGCTCAGCCCCACGCCCGGCCCTATACTATTGACTTAGACATATTGAGATGCTGATTTTGTTATTTACATATTGCAATTACATACCAAGTCTCATTTCAGACCTTCGGAACTATGAAAAAGCTGAGGCCAGCTTTTTCAAGTGACACTGTGAATATCAAAACTGAAGAACCCGAACAGACTGAAGGACCATTGATGGGAACTGTGGAGCTAGGAAGTGAACAAATGTGTAGCGATGATGTTTCCTTAGCTGCCTTTGCACTTATCAGGATGCACCGAGTTCAATGTGAGCCAACCACGCCAGTTCCAGACTTAATAGAGAGCAATGTGGGGACCTCAAACCATGAAAAGTTGAAAGTGTGGGAAAATAATATAGCAAACTCTGCATCTGTTGAGGCCTCCAAACCTGCAAATGATGATCCTGCAGAAGCTGCCTCCGAACCCGAACAGACTGAAGGGACATTGATGGGAACTGTGGAGCTAGGAAGTGAACAAATGTGTAGCGATGCTGCTGCCTTAGCTGCCATTGCACTTATCAGGATGCACCGAGTTCAATGTGAGCCAACCATGCTAGTTCCAGACTTAATAGAGAGCAACATGGGGACCTCAAACCATGAAAAGTTGAAAGTGGGGGAAAATAATATAGCAAACTCTGCATCTGTCGAGGCCTCCAAACCTGCAGAAGATGATCCTGCAGAAGCTGCCTCCGAACCCGAACAAACTGAAGGGCCATTGTTGGGAACTGTGGAGCTTGGAAGTGAACAAATGTGTAGCGATGCTGCTGCCTTAGAAGCTTTCTCTAAGAAGATGCACGGAGTTCAAAGTGAGCCAACCACGCTAGTTCAAGTATTATTACTCAATAAAAAGTTTGGAGTGTTGAAAATTATTGTATTCAACTCTGCATCTGTCAAGGCCTCCAAACCTGCAGAAGAAGATCCTGCTTGTTCCGTTATTGCCAACGTGGTTCGACGCACGTTGGAGAAATTTGAGGATATCCCTTTCGGTATGCAAGGACAACTAATGGAGGCATTAAATTTTCTTGGAGGCAGAGTTCGAGTAAATCATGCGGTAATTAATAAAGTGGAAGAGTATTTTAACGTGCTTACATGTATCAAGGAGGACAAAACTAGGAATTCCAAGACGTTGACTTTGCTCCAAGATTTAGATCAACAACGTAGGGACGTCCGGAATAAGAAGGCTGGAGCAGAAATTGAAGCAAAGAAGTTGGTAATTCCATTTCTACAAAGAGTAGAGAAAATTATTGAATTGGATAAAAAAATAAAGGTACTTGTAGCAAGGAAGCGTATGATGACACAAGCACAAAATATTGCTGATGAAAGGCTTGCACCAGTTGATTTGTTGAGAGCTCAACTGTCCAAACACGATCTTCAGTCTGAAATACTTAAGATTAAATTAGAACTGCACAGTAGCAAGATTTGGTGTGACACTGTATATCAGCTTATAGACGAAACATTTGGGATTTTTTTTTGGGATGAGATTTGTGGAACAAAAGGAATGCTCACTTCCTTTTTGGGATGAGATTTGTGGAACAAAAGGAATGCTCACTTCCTTTTAATTGGTTTCTTGTGTTTTTTCTTCATGACTTGTTCTCAATTCCCTTCCTGTGCTTCCACCTCAAAATTTTTATTTTTCATAGTGCAGCATCTATATCTCCTTTCATACAAAGAGATGAGAATATGAACAAATAATTGTGTTGAAAGATAATCGATTTATGTGTGCCTTATCAAACTACACTTTCTATTGTTGTAATAGGAGAAGATTGTTCTAGATTCCTGTCTTAATTAGAATATGACTTCTTGTACTCAATGGTTTTGTACTTGTATCTCTTTATATGTAGAAGCTCCTACCATTAATAAAAGACGCAACTATTCTCCCAATTCTCTTTTAGATTTCACTAGCAATGGTGCCCGCGCTTTTGCTGTGGGGCTTGTTGTCAATAATTTACAATAATGATAGATATGAATGAAAAGGACTTGATTCTTGATCACAATGATAAAATAAGAGACAAAGTTTCGTCTCTCTAAAATTGTTTGGTTTACATTATCGTAGTTTACAATAAGATTCTATCATAGCATTCTATGACAACATCAAGTATTGCAGGGAGCAAGGAATGCTAAAGTAAACAAATAGAAATGCGGTAGCAGCCGTCCTAAGATTCAAGTAAATGAATTTCAGAGACACTTGAGGATATTCAATATGCCAAATTAGCCTTGAGGATATTGAAAAATAAAATCGCTTAATGCAGAAATTACACTGTTCTAGCAAGTGATTACACATATAGTCTTTAAATGAAAAATTAGAAAAAGAGAGAGAGAGAGAGAATAAAAAAGAAGATGAAAAGCTATTGAGAATTAATCATGTACTATTACGTACTCGTTATCATATGGATTAAGAAGCTTCTCCATTGAAGGTTATCTTGGCTTGCTGTACTACTTGAACTCTGGCGAATGAAGAAAAGCAGCAAAAGCTTAGAACAGCTTACCATATTGTAATGTACAATCAAGAAAGCATTTTGAAGACCTGGAATAGGAAACTGAAAACCAAATATCCAAATTCATGTTCTGCTTGCTCAGATGAAAACCCATTGTGTGTAGAAGTGCACAGTATGAGAGGTTAACAAAATGTTAATAGAGAGAAAACGTTTGGTCAAGTCTATTGAATTCATTGTTTTTGCTAAGAAATAGGTCAGCCACATTTTCACTTGATGGAGGATATTCTTTTGCTTTTCTATTTACTTGCATGCAAAGATTGCAGTATTCTGAAATATGGAACATAATCCTCCTAAATGTGTAAAGTAGATTGAAAGTTCTATATTTGTAAAACTAAATCAAGCAGTCACATACAGTTGTACCTCAGACATGTTTTGATATATCCCTGCGAACTGTCTCAATGCTTTTAGCATAAAAAATAAGTTCAATCTGTCCAGTGCTTTCACATGGAATTGTAATTAACCAACATACCGCTTCTTGGTAAGGAAGAAGCACGGCTGATAAACTTTTTCTATCTCTAAAGGAACTGGAATTGGACTCATATCAATGATTTCAGATGTAACCTCCTGTCCAATCTGAAAAGACTTTTCCCTAGTGCGGCTTTTTAGAAGAACAAACATGCTGCAAGGCAGGTGGAGTATGACTTTAGCCACTCACCAAAACGAATGAAATGGAAAATTATGAAAGAAATTATCTTGCCTGTACTGTGCAAGTCCTGAATATCAGATCATGTCCAAGTGAGCCAACTTTTGCCGTGTAATTATTAGCAATCTCATATCTTCGCTGAACATATATAAGCACCACGCGGTTGTCAGTAATTCTAATATAAAACAATTGAAAAGAAATGATGCCCCTGTGCATCTATATGAATTTTAAGAGAATCAAAAAATACCCTGGGCATCATAGGTATGTCTTGAATGCTCCATTTCGGCTGACCACCAATTTCAGGAAATCCAATTCCCATTTTCTCTGCAACTGCTTTAACCTATTGAAGTCAGAACATATATAAGGGCAAACTGTTAGTATTTATGCATGAAGGGTGACCCTAGCTTGCTGTGAATTCCAAAACCACAGTTAGTTTAACTCACCTGACAGAGCTGTGAATCAACTTCCATACAAACTTGATGCAGAGTTTCAAGAGGTGCACCACTAAGCTCAAACCGACCTCCAGGCTCAACTGATATACTTTGCTGTCCAAAAATATAAATGAATGATATGTATGTGTGTGTGTGTGTGTGTGTGTGTGTGTGTGTGTGTGTGTGTGAGTTTAACCATATATAAGGCCTCTCTCTATTAAGCTACGAATGACAATCTAATTCAACTTACTACACGATAAATATTATAGGTCAATGACCCCTGCGGCATAAATTAGTTTAATATGACTTAGGGTCACAATCAGATAAGCCTACAGGAAGGTTATTTGAGAACTTTTGGAATTGAAATATGCACAATACAAAATTAATTTCCCGAAAGCTTCTATTCAGATCTAATTCATCCAAATTGAACCATTGTCCCAATCTTTTGCTCAGCAAACATATGGGGATTGGTTGGAGCTTCATGCAATGAAGTGCTATGTTTACTTCTATGATTTTTTTATTTTTATTTTTTAAAATATATACTTCTATAATTCTATCACACATATATAGAGAAGCAGCTAGTCTTTTATTGCCCAAAATAGTCGAAATGCACCTTATTCAAGCACTGGTGTGCTTCAAGTACAGACTTGAGGTTGATCATTGGTTCACTCATTCCCATGAACACTACATTAGTCACCCTATGCTTGAATATCTCCTCAATGGCCAAAACCTGTGAATATAAAGGTATTACAATGTCATTTATGCTAAACAAACTCAAGCTAGCTTATGCAATAGTATAAAACAGCAACAATATACTTTTCAATATGTCTTTTAAGAAAATCTCAGCCGTGCATGTTCACAAATTAGGTACAGGAAACACAAACAGCTGCAACTCAAAATGGATTTTG
Organism: Rosa rugosa; assembly: GCF_958449725.1. NCBI lineage: Eukaryota > Viridiplantae > Streptophyta > Magnoliopsida > Rosales > Rosaceae > Rosa > Rosa rugosa. The sequence continues at coordinate 638,412 of NC_084825.1, forward strand.
AAGACAAAGCATGGAATAGACAATCATACCTGCTCAACAATTTCATGCCTCTTAACATTCCTTGAAAACCCTTCTTTTCCAGTGGCATAAAAGGAGCAATGCAGCGGGCATCCTACCTGCTTCAAGGTTTCATCCATTCAAAATACGCCAACCATGCAAATGCTAACACTAAAACAAAAACCTGCACCCGAAAATTTTGTCAATGGCTGAACCCCTTCTCAGAAAATCACGTCTGATGGGACACATGCTGTAAGGCGCATCAAACCTTTCTTGTCTTGAACCGGTATGCCAACAGTTTGAATCAGTCTGTTATCATCCAACTTTATCAATAACTGCAAGATTAATCACACAATTTTTAAGCAACTGAAGCTAGCTACCATCAGTTTGCTGAATTCAAGTTATCAAACTTATACAAAGAAAGTACCATATTCTCAATTCAACATCAATTAAGCGCCTAAATTCGTCGAAAAAGACAAAATAAATATATGTATGAGCAAGAAATCTAAGGTGACCTCGCAATCTTCCATCCAGCTTTATCAAGCTCATTCCTGAATGCCAAAGGCGCTGCAACATAAACATGCAACACTAATATATAGTTATATACCATAAGCCCAAAAAAAAAAAATCAAAATCAAAATTACAAAACAAAACTGCATACCTTGACTGAAATCTTGAATGTCTTTAATCTTTCTTTTGTAAATGAGATGAGACAAATGGGTTTATCAAGAAATCCTGAATGCGGAATGGTATTATGGTATAGTTTCTGGTATTCAAATCAGGCATTCAACGACCAAAGAACAAATAATTTCTCCATTTTTTGTTTTGTTCCATATTCCAGCCATCAGGATACAACTCTTAATGAATTAACTTGGAGGTTGTTTGTTAGTTGATCTGTTATGGCCACTTCATTAGGTGAAGCAAAATCAAGACAACAATTCAAAATCTTGTGGGTATCTCAAGAAAAATGAACCCAGAAAAACCTTGTTCAAGTTGATGAACTCTCATCTGCAACATATAGCTTTGCTAACTTTTAACTACTGATCCATATAATAAAACATGTGCCAACTTCCATAACTTTCAGACACCCGTTTTTAATGACCTTTGAACAGTGTATATCATGTTCTGAATCGTTTTAGTTGTAAAAGGAGTTCTACAGCTCTGTTTTATGCATGCAAGAGAAACTTGTAGCCGTAGATGTTGCAGAATCACAGAAAGGAGAGCATGCAATTTACAAATCCAAACATAAAAACCTCAAATAAATTTATTTTCCCTTCCTCTAGTACATATGATCGGAATTAAATCAAAACCCATAATCAAGATTTGATTTTTCCTATTCCTTCACTTAGCCACTAACCAAACAGAGCTCCACACACAATCAAATCCCTCAAAACAGATCAAGATAAAGCGGTAGCAAATAAAAAGAATCCGGAAAATGGGCTCTGCGTCCTGATCATAGAGAAACTTTCTTTGTCTTCACTTGTATGAAATTGATGAACTATTGTATCCATTTAGCCATTGATGTTTGAATTTACAGACATAGTTTCGTTTTCTAAATCTTTAAGAAGGAATTGCTTGTATATGTAAACCCTATTCAGTTAGGCATGCTTAAACCAATTGGCTTACTTGGATCACAATTTTGCTAATTTCAATGGCTACAATGAAAGATAGATACATACCTTCTTCCGCCACTGTTCCAGTCCCAATTTGTTAAATCATTTAATTCAACTATTCAAGACATGAACAGAACAGAGCATCAGCAAAACACACACACACAAACACACACACACACACACATATATATATATATATATAGGATTTTTCTCAGGTGCGGACGTCCGTACCGAAATTTCGGTACGGATTTCCTGTTTTCACCCACTTTCCGATCACATATTTTGATCTTAACCGTTCAGTTTTTAGGTCCTAATGTATAGATCATCTCTGCAAAATTTCAGCCAATTTGGTGATCGTTAAGGCATCCAAAACTGCAATTTACACGAACGAACCGAATCTGTCGAACCGGAACCGTTCGTATACATTGTTGTAATTTGCAGTTTTGGATGCCTTAACGATCACCAAATTGGGTGGAAATTTGTAGAGGTGATCTATACATTAGGACCTAAATACTGAACGGTTAAGATGTGAAAATGTGATTGGAAAGTGGGGGAAAACAGAAAATCTGTATCGTCCGCACGGTACGGACGTCCGCACCGTAGCCGGACACACACACACACACATATATATATATATATATAAAAAATGAGAGAGAATAAAAAATCAGTACAAATTTTGGATCAAGACTCCAAAAACTTATTTTTGGAGGACTCTACGCGCTTCTTCACGCGCCCCTAAACACAGAGGTTTTGCTTCCTGTTTCGATCATGCTCGTCCGGTGGCGCGCGGAGGCTGGACTGGCCTCTGGCCTTCCTGTCGTCTGTTCCGCTGCCGGACAGGTGATGAATGTTAAGGCTTTGGGGCAGCTTCCGAGAGACTGTGGCTACTCAAAGCTTTGGCAGATGGTTCGGTGGTGTTCTGTTTCCTCTTTCTTTTCACACACGGTGGCCGGTGTTCGATTCTGCTTTCCTTCCAAGTGGTGTTGCCGACTTTTATTAGTGGCTTTGATCTGGTTTTTGGGTGAACCCTTGTCGGTTTTTGCTTGGTTTCCAGTTTGGAGCTCTTTATGGTCGGAGACGCTCAGTTGACGGCATCCGAGATCGGCGACGACGTGGTTTCGGCGGCGCTGGGTTGTTCACCTGTGGCTACTGTACGAAGGATTGGGGCGGGGCCTGTTGGGCCAGTCTGCTGGGTTTTGAGCCCACTGTTTCTTTAGGCTGCTTCTGAGACTTAGGGATTGGGGCTGGGGTTTTGTGCCCTAGGCCCATATTATTTCTCATTTTTTCGGGATCCTATGTTAGTAGCTTAGTTTACTTTCAATAATTCCCTAAGTTTTTAGGGACCATAGCTTTGGTACTTTGCTTACAGAATGATCTTAGTTCTACACATTTAGGTGCAAGGTTCTTTGGTGTACCGCAATTGAGCGCATTGGCACCGGGAACTTTGTCCGCTATTATTTTTAGTTTAGAATTATATTATTCTGCTAGGTTTCTGAAAAGGAGCGGAATTGTTTCAAGTGTAATGACATCTATCCTCTCTAGTGGGAACTATGTACTGTGCCATTCTGGCATGTGTTACTATGAATGAAACCATTATATTTAACTCAAAAAAAAAAAAAAAAAAAAAAGATTGATTAAAGGGTGCGGCTATTGCCACCCTACCATTTTCTTTGTTCACCTTACTTGCTCATTACACCCTACATTTTAATTTCAATTATTAAATTTACTTATTTAACCCATTTCTCTTTCCAACAATATCCTTATATGACATATCCAATTCAAAAATAAATGTTTTTAACGAAAATATCTCATTTAATTTATACTCATAAAAAGATTAAAATTTATTAAAATTTCCTAATAAAATCATAATCTGACTTACTCTCATTTTTTAAATTCTTTCTTTCAATTTCAATGTTCTCTATTTCAATCCATGTAAAATGATTAGTAAATTTACAACTATGATCAATGAAGAAGAGATTGATTTTTTTTCTTTGTGTTTTAAATTTTTACTTTTGGTGTCACAAAAAATATTGCAAAGATTTTGATGAAGCTAAAAATAATGGTTTTGTGAATTGAATAACAAATTAACGATGAAGAGACAACAAAAAGATAGTAATAAATTCAAATTTGGGGTGGAGAAGATAAAGATTAATGTTATCCAATGAGAAGCTAAGTAGTATTTGTATTTAATTAATTACTTATATATTTATTTTTGTCACATATTTGAATTTTAGAAAATTAGTGTACTTATCAATCATTTTGCACTTGGGTAATATAGTCTTTTAATAATTCAAATGTTTGTAGGATGAACAAAGAAAATGATAAGGTGGCAATAGCCGCACCTTTGATTAAATCAAGTGATTCTATGAGAGCAAAATTTTACCCAGTTTTTGTGTGTATTCATATTCTGAACATGTGTCATATAGATTTAACTCTTAGAACAAAAAAGGAAATTAACTAAAAAATGGGAGTAAAGTGATATGTTTTAAAAATATTTAATGTCATTGGTTTTGAAATTCTAAATATTATGGTTTCTAACCTCATTTAATTACAATTTATTTAAGGAAAAATTAAATTAGATAGTGTCTAACTTTATTCTTGTATTAAATTGGAAGGCCATGTATAGAATTTTTTTGTGTTTATCTAACTATTTATACATAAATATTTAAATAGAATAATATAAGGAAAATATGACTATTTTTTTTCTTTTAGAATGCATAGATGTCTGTTTTTGTCATTTAACCTACCTACAAAATCTAATTTGAAATATAAAATAATAGGGATGTGTATTAAGTGATTAGGGTGTGTATTTAAAATTTCTCAAAGATAATTAATAATGTCTTGGTTCTATTTATAAATTTTGTTTTGGTTCTATTTATGTTTTAACAATTAAAATATATCAAACTTTTGTTTGGTATAATTTAAGGTAACGTAGATAATTAGTAATGTCTTGGTTCTATTTATAAATTTTGTAACACATCTTTGTAAACAATATTTTTAGTGTATTTATTTGATGGATTAAATACTTGTTACTCCTCAAACTTTTCCCTGAAAAACAGTTTAGTCCCTCGCCTTTCAAATTAAACTCGATAGTCCTTATTCTTTCTAATTCTCACACAACAGGTCCAAAACAGGTCTAAAATGACTATTCTACCCCCAATATCCTTTTTTTATTTTTTTCTCTCTCTTTTTCTAATTTTTCTCTCTTTTTTATTTATTTTTTCTGCTTTTCTCTCTCTCTCTCTCTCTCTCTCTTTTCTCCTTCTTTCTTCGTTCTTCTCTGCTATTTTTTTTTTCACGAGCCCAACTAGTTTAGTTTTTTTCTTCGTTCTTCTCTGCTCTTCCACGAGCCCAACAACTTTCATACCTGCAAGAATGTCCAATTCCAAACAAAAAGGCTGGAAAGCAGCCCAAGTAAAAGGATTTCCGGCGAGCTACTGTTCACCTTCGAATTTCTCCTCTACCGGTCGATTCAAGCTGCAATAAGCATACCCACAAGATCAGTGTTCTTCCAACAACAAGATTCACCAAGGTTTCCAGCCGAAAAATCACCGGAAACCAAAAACCCAACTAAGAAATCGAAAATTTTCGGTTTTTCTCTCCTCCTCTTCGATTGGCTTCAATCCAAGCCTAATCACCTAAAATCCTTACCAGAGATGGAGGAGGAGGAAGAGAGGAAGCTTCGATGGCCGGCGACGAGTCCAACTGAGGTGATTTCGCCGGAATTTGGGTCCGGTCCGAGGAGAAGAGAAAAGAAAGGGGGAGGGGGCTGGAGGTGAATTTCGGTATGGGGTTACTCTTGGATTTGGGAGTGTGAATTTGGAGAGGTGGAGGAATTTTGTGGGGAGGATTGGCTCTAGATTAAATTAAATTGGAATATGGAGTAGAGTAAGAAGGGGAAAAAAAAATAGCAGAGAAGAACGAAGAACGAAGAAAGAAGGAGAAGAGAGAGAGAAAAGCAGAAAAAATAAATAAAAAAAGAGAAAAATTAGAAAAAGAGAGAGAAAAAAATAAAAATAAAAATCTTGGGGGTAGAATAGTCATTTTAGACCTGTTGTGTGAGAATTAGAAAGAATAAGGACTATCCAGTTTAATTTGAAAGGCGAGGGACTAAACTGTAATTCAGGGAAAAGTTTGAGGAGTAACAAGTATTTAATCCTTATTTGATATATTGTTGTTATTGTTTATTAAAATTTTTAACCCATTTCTTGATGTAACTCTTGAGAGCGCTACATATAATTGTACATGTGTAAAAATAGGTTCTGATAAATATATGCCAATTTGATTTAGCGATTGACCTTGACTTTTATTGATAGTCATAGCATATCATGGTCTTATCAGAAAATTGTCGTCTTTTAAAAATAAATGGCCATTTGTTTTCAGATGTAGTAAGAACAATTCTAGGTATAAAAACTTTTTGACCTATATTGTTTCCTGTTAAAATATTTGCTTCTATTAGTCGATCAAATAATTTTGTTATTATTAATCTCGTACTATTGCATAAACCAGACATTTGATTTAAATTTCTTAGTAGCATGATAGGCATTCTAATTTTTAAAATTAATTCATGTGATGGTAATCCATTAAAGTCAAGCTTATTCAAAAATTCTATTGGATATAAAAGATTCGAATTTTCATTATTTCCGAAATTCAATAAGATACTATCAGCACTTAAATAAGTTGTTTTGTTACATGGCAATAGATTAATAGCATAATCATTTATGTCTCGAACTATGGCATTTCACGGTGTAACAATTTTACGGATCTGCTTTTGTAGTACTGTGTTTATTTAAATATTTATTTAACTAAAACTAATTTCCCCATCTATTTTTTTTTTGGATTTGTGTTTTATTTTCCTTGCTGAGAAATGAAAAGAAAATATGAGGAGTTCATTAGAAATAAGAACAGGGGTTTATTTTTGATTGAAGATTGTCGTTTATTTATACCTGAAAATATATAGGAGATGTTGTTATTCTCTGTTTAAATGAATCTAATAGCCTTTAGTAAAGGTCGAACTTGATTACCCAAAGAGATTGGTGCTTTAGAATTTCCAATGGTTTACCATCACCCATAGGGCTCTATATGGTCTTATAGAATAGCCAATGTAGTGAATCCGGTTCTATGCTTCATTTGCCATACTTGAAGGATGAGATTGTAAAGTTGTGGTAGAGCTGCCCTTTTGAGCTGTTTAAAGAATTTTGAACGAAGTCATAGTTTGTTTAGGAATAAGAATGGTTTATTGTGATTGTTGCTGGTAACATTTTTTTTTTTTAGGGAAATGGAATCAGGTTCCAATATATTACGACGTCATAGCGTCAAGCTAGAGGGTTTTAAGAAACCACTCATAGTACAAGTACAAGCACAATACAGACTGCGCAAGCAGCCAAAATCTCCTAACCAAACTGCCCAAAGCAGCCAAATTATTAGTAACCAACAAAACTAAAACCTAAAGGAACTGCAGAAAAGAAAAGCAAAAAAATAAAACTTCCCTAATCCTACCCTATCTGAGGATGGAACCACTGTCTTGAGCATCTTGAAGCCTAAGACCCAAATGGTGTACGTCGCAACAAATAAACACAGTCACACGGTAACATCCAAAAGACAGAAGTAAGGCTAGACAAGAGACTGACTACCTCCCCAAAAGCCCAGTCCAGCCCAAACCAAGTGAAAAGGAAAGAGGAGAGTTGGGCCAAAACAAGTCCCAGGTCACTAGGCTGCAATCACAACCCAGCAAGGCAGAGGCCCAAGCCCACTGCCGAGATCCATCTTCTTCACACCAGCCGGACAAGACTAGCCTTCCCGGAAGGCAACCCAGCCAATCACCGTTCTGCCGGCCTCCAGCGCTCCTCCACCATCACTGGGTCCTCCTAGAGTCTGGCCCGAAAGACTACTTCAAAAAAACAATCACCGAAAGCCCGAAATACCTCCGCCGCCGACTTAGAAAATCAGCACCCTCTTTTGAAGGCTGCGATTGTGGCAGAGTCTTGTGAAGCCGCCGCTGAATCCCAAGATCAAGCTTTGGCACCCAGACGACTCTGAACAGATTCACCACCGTGATCAACTGCGGCTTCAAGAGAGTGTGCTGGTTTTCAAAGGATGTTTTCCCCTTCTTGGAGATAGCAAGCGAAGCTGCAAGACGAGCTGAGACTTCACATACCATGTTTGACTGGTGGGTGTTGAGAATGGCATGATGAGGAGCTACACTCTAATCCAATTCTCTCTGCTTTTAGGTTAAGCTAGAAAAAATATAGATCATTCATTATGGATATTGGAGTTACTTTTCTTTCAAACTAGAGTCATACTTGTGCGAATGCCTGAAATAATAACTAGAAACTTGATGTGTTATGGTCTCAAATTTTAGCAACCAAAGAGAATCAAAGTTAGAAAACTATCTGGAGCAATTTTTGGATTGAAAATGTGTTTGTCACCCACTCTACTTTTCTTTTCTAATTATCTTTTATTTGATTTTTGTATTTTACCATCATGACATTTTAAATGTTTTTTTTCTTTTCTTTTGAATAATTGGATGCTTTTTATGCAAATTAAGTTTATTTTATTTAAAAAGAATATATGACAATTCAAATTTTGGTGAAGCCTTTTTTTTTTTTTTTTTTTGAGAGAGAAAAAGAACTTTCATTCAATCACCAAAACCATACAATTGAGGGGGACATAGACCAAAACCCCAAGAGAAGACAGTTACAGGTACCATGAGCCGATAGGGGCTCAACTATAACCGCAATACGCCAATTTCCAAGGCTACTTAGACTAAATTTACCCGAGTTTCTCAGTAAACTCCTGTAATCAACAGCATAAGAGACTACGTCCTCTTCGACACCGTGTCTCAAAAAAGCCAAGACCACGTGCAAGGATCGCATGTCAGCATATTGACACCAAGAATAAACCGACCATAAACCTAATCGTCCCCGGGTATGACACCATAACTATGGCACCACAAAATAAACCAACCCCAGCTCAAGAGAGTGGGGACTTATTAACCCTAACCAAAAAACCCTAACAAAACCTAAAACCCTAATAAAGAAAAAGAACCAGCCGCAGCCCTCTCCTTCCTTTCCCCAAAGCTCCGACACCATCCTAAGAGCAATCATCAGAAAACCAAGAATTGCCCAGCTGATCTTCTCATCTCCAGGCCACCACCCCCCTCCACTCACCCAGCCATCAACCCTTTGCCATAGGGCCTGACTACCACCAACATACCACTGTCCCCATCCATGGTCAACTAACCATCGACACTGATCACCGCTCCACCAGCCATAGCCGCCACGCATCAAAATCAAAGAAGCCCAGCCTTTGAATCCTTGTCTCCCCGTCCACCATTGTGCTCCAAGAACCGCCGTCGTCACCGTGTGGAAGCCAAAGAGATATCGCACGACACCACGCCCAAAGCAACTACATCCCCGCCCGGCTGCAGCCACCATACTCCGACTAGGCAGAGCCTTCATCGGCGCTGGGGCGCCGCCGGACGAGGAAAAACACTGCACGAAGAAACCCAAGTTTTGACTCCGACTTTTTTGGAGCAAAACCTAAACCCCTAGAGATCTCAATTGGCGTACAACAAGAAGAACCAAAAAAAAAAATCGACCCAGCCCCGGCGACTTAGCGCCGACGAGATCTGATGCAGCATTGACACCAGCGTGAACAAGGACCGAGAGAGAGAGAGAGGACACAGTGGCATGCTTGTAATATTTTAATTGGATTGAGGGAAAAATGGTCATTTTATGTTAAAATGGGTAAGTGGAAACAAAAATCTGTTGTTGGGGTAAGTTGGATAATTTTTGCACATTTTGGTGCTTTGGGTCAAAAAAATATTCAAGTTTTGGTGAAGCCTTTGACACCAGAAGTGCCTCAATTTATAGTAGTAGATATATCAAAACTGAAACTTTGTAGGAACAAGTCTTTATAATTCAATTGATCTAGCGCTCTGCTAGGGTTTCGGAATCCTTCTCCTCTAGGTGGCGGGTTCTCGCTTTCTTGCTGTTGCTTGTCAATGGCGGTGCTGGTAGACTTTGGTCTGCTTGTTCTGTTCTTCACTGCGTTGTGGGACACTGAGGCGTTGTTGAGTTCAGGGGTTGCAGGCGTTGTTGTTTCTGCACCCAAGCTCGACGGTGACATGAATGATGCGGCCTCCGGGAGGGAGTTGGCATCTATATGGCAACTGAGCAGCGATCCGGTCTTGGTTTGGTCAAGATCGGATCGGAAAGGTCGATTCCGATCGAGTCCAGGGGAAGATGTTCTCTGGCGTGCAGGCGATCTTGATCTCCCGGACGGTGACAGAGCGCGGGTTTGCTCGGACGCATGGACTATTGCTTTTGCTGGTGGTGCTGATCGGTATACCGACGGTGAGTACGAAGGTAAGAGTGGCTGTCAATTTGCACCGGGGATTCCGGAGCTGAGGGAGGATCTGCTTCTCTCCTACCCGGGTAGATCGTCGGTGGGGATAATGGTGCGTCTCTGCGCATCGGAGATGCTTACCTTTGATGGTGAGGATGCTTGGTGCAACGACGGGCCCTACCAAGTCTTTGGTGGTCGCGGCTTGCTGGTTGGCGGCGGCGGTGTGCAGGTCCAGTGGGGTGGATCCTGTGGGGTGCTCTTAGCAATTTCGCCCTATTGGGCCAGCTGGGCCTGGGGCTGTTTGGAGGGTTTGTGGTATGGCTGGCAGTGGGTGGGTTGGGTCCTACAACTTCCGGCTTGGACTCTGTCTGTTAGGGATTGGAGTTGGATTACCTCTTGCTAGGGGATTGGATGTTGTGGGTCTCTATGGCCCATAGTGCCGTTTAATTTTTGTTTGGGTCGCAAAAATCAGTGCCTTAGTTGGAACCATTTTATGTAAGCTTCGAGGCTTCTAGGTTTTTGTTAGAATAAAAGTGCGTGAATTTACCAAAAGGTGGGTGTACTAGGGATTTCTGGGATTTTATTCTGCTAGAAAAGGGTTCATGAGATTCTAAGGAACGATTCTTTCTGTCGACCCCATAGGGGTGTTTCGTTTTTGTACTGCTTGCTGAATATTAATGAAAGGGCTGACCTATTATTACCATAAAAAAAAAAAAAAAAAACTGAAACTTTGTAGAGTAAAAAATAAAAGAAAAAAACATAGGTCAGCAAGCCGGGCCATAAAGCTGCGGGCTTATATAGATTGGACCCCCGGCCCAATTGGAGTTGGGTCTTTAGCCTGGCGGGTGATGCGGATGGCAGAAGAATACGACGTCGTAGAAGTAGCTTTGGCTCCGAGAGTATATTCCCAGTCGCTTTATCTGCCCTTGGCGCCTCTCTCATGACATTAACAGAGACAATTTAGAAGAAGAAACCACCTGACCTGACCTGGAGTGGGCCGATCTGAGAAACCATCATCTTTCTTTTCTTATGCCATGCCAGGTTATTCAATTCTCTCTTCTTCTTCTTCCTTTGTTTAATCGCTCTGTTTAACTTGGATATTCTAATTTCCACCTTTCTTGATTCTTGTTTGCCTCAACTTTCGCATTCTTATAATGTTTCTTCAATTAATGGGTTTAACACAAAAGCATCAAGATTTCTTTTTTCTTTTCTTTTTTTCTTGGGGGAGGGGGGTGAGAATAGAAATACAATTGTGAATTTATTGTTGTACTAGCTAGTACTGAAATCTAAAATCAAAGACACTGTTTTTGATTGCTTGGCAGGGATTTGATAGAGTGGATTGGTAGGGCAAGTCCTGCAATGGAGAATAGTAATAATATGATGACGGAACCAGTGATGATTTTGGATTTAAACCAACAACCTGTAGAGCAACCTCATGATTCGGTCACTGGCTTACACTCCATACTGAATGAGCTAGAAACCGCCCAAGGACGCATTGAAGAGCGTATCAGACAGCTCGAAGCAGTCACCGCTAGGCAGCGTCAGAGGTGGAGGCAAGCTCTTGTTTCCCCTCAGGTTGTGAATATCACTCCGCCTGCTGATACGCCAAATGAACAACACATTCACAGTCGGGATGTTGATGCTCTTGCCAATGCTGCGAGAGAAAGAGAGACAACAATAGAGACTGGGAAAACCAACACAACTGAGAGTACCCATTTGATAGCCAAGGCACTCGCGATGGATACAAATCCTAAGAGGGTGGAGCCTCGTATTGGGAGCTTCTTCGACTGTAATATATGCTTGGACATGGCAACAGATCCTATATTGACATGCTGCGGTCATTTGTTTTGTTGGCCATGCTTCTATCAGTTGTCTTATGCTGATTCAAATGCAAAGGAATGCCCTGTGTGCAAAGGAGAAGTGACTGATGCAACTATAATTCCAGTTTACGGGCACGGTGATGGTAACAGTTCTCAAAAGTCAAAGGAATTTGTTTCCGAGGCCCCTCCTAGGCCCCGTGCAGCCAGGATTGAGGGTGTGAGGCAGCAGCTCATTAGGCGAGGGCCATCTTCCGTAATTGAACACAGGATTCAGCTACTAGTTGGTGCATTGGGGGAGAGAAGACAGACACAGGATTTTTTTGGTTCTCATATCAATGCAATGGCTGAAAGAACTAGTTTCTTTACCAGCCGGTATCCATCACCTGCCACCGAAACATCAAGCACCCAGCACCATGATTCACTTCAAGTTTCAAGATTATTGATGCAAAGAGCTGCTTCAGTTTCTTCCCTTTCATCAGCACTGAATACTGCAGAAAGATTAGTTGAGGATCTCGAGGCATATAGTAATGATCCCCGCATGAGAAGAAACCACCAGCAATCTCCAAGTAATGATAATGGAGTTACATCTTCAAATATTGCTACAATTATACAACCAGAAAACCTGACGTCTGATACAGCTGCCGAAATCAATTCAGATGTGCTTCCAGCTGCTTCCTTTTTAAGGAGTTTTCCTGCTAGTGCGGGCTTGGAAGACCAGACCGTGAATTCAGAAATAGATTCAACATTTCGATCTTCATCTTCGAGGAGAAGAAGTAGTTTTCAGAGAGGCTCTGGTGTGAATAATAATCAGCATTCATCTGAACCCAGAAGGAGAAGGTTGAGATGAAGCAAAGATCTTTCTCAGCAGAATTTGATCAAAATGATACAAGGTTCCTTCTGTTTGCATATGGCTGTGTGTGCCAAGTTGCCAACCATGTACGAAGTTCTCACTGCTGTTAAAAGCAATTTCATATACATTTTGTAAAAAGGATACTCCAATGTGATCAAGTATGGCATATCTGGGCTATTAATAAGGGCAGAGTAATGTCTTCCTTCTTTCCATTTCAAGAATTGAAGCTGTGTAATGGCACTAGGGCCTTTCTTTATGCCAGAGAACAGGTCATATAGGTAAAGCTTTATCTTCTAGTTTTGATGTCTTTGTATGTGTCTTTTAAATCTCGGTATATAGAGTGGCAAGCTTTTTGAAATTGTGAGCTATTTATTCTTTAACCAGATACTTGTTTTTTTGTTTATCATCACAAGTCCAAAGTTAAAAGCTAGGCGAATTGGTATGCTTACCGACTTCACTCTATTTTCTTGAGGTTACTTGCTTCTTGTCCATGTTTTTAGGGATGATTTTGAACAAGTTAGATCATTTTGTGCTGCATATACAAATTGTCTTCCAACCCTCTAGATCATTTGGAAGAAGAAACAAGGATACTTCGGACATGCTGATGGTAGTATCTAAGAAGTCTAGGATTGCCAATATTTTACAAATGGCTCTCTGTTTATGGGATTTATTCAGAGAATCATCGGTTGTTTTAAGATGGTAAACGTGATGAGGTAACAAATTTGATAATATCAGCTGGTATCCGGGCAGACTAGTTTAGTCCATTAGTTTGATATTCGACTCTGTATTTTATGTTGTCTGACTAATGAGTCCTGTTTGTAACTTGTGTGTATTCTTGGTCAGTATGAATCAAACATTCCACTTCGTGGGTTTTGCTGAGTGAGTTGCATGCGCATACTGACGTCCTTCCTTTGGGACTGGAATATGCCTTAAATCAAACTCGTCATCTGGAAATTATACTCCAAGGCAGTTATCACAATGTTGTACCTGATCAGTTCACAAGCTTTTCCCAAAATCTTTACATAACAACATTTTTAATGTCTAAGGGCACAACTGTTAACGTTACACCAGAGTGAAATAAATGAGCAACAAACAAAACAAGAAGACAAATTTATACAGCGAAAGACAATCCTACTTAGTGTTTAAGTGCATCAAAGAAGCTACATGTTAATGATGTCTTACAAAAGCTTGCACACACTAATTTCCAGCAGCTAGATCATTTCGGAACTGTTCTACCAGTGGAGGAAGGAGAAGAGCAAGCCTAGACTTGTACCTTGCAATGCGCCGCAAACGTTCCTCTCTTAATCTGCAAGTAAAATACCAAATAGATGTTCAACATTTTACATTGTGTATTACCTGTGGAAATAGATCCCAACCTTTTTTTTTTCAAAGCATTGCACAGTATGACTTTTCTTTACACCAACAAGTGATAACAGGGTATCATATGCTCACATGGGACACAATATATCCTTATTCGGTAATGTTCCATACATCCAAAGTTACAAAAAGGATTCATTAGTCGGAAAAACATAAAATACTATCACTGAAGAACAAAAGGTTTTGAACCCCATTGTAAATTATACCCTTTACAGGCGTCATACCTTTCTAAAATTGTTGATTAAGGCCTTTCTTGACTTGTGGATTAAGGCAGCATGCATTTTCAATTTACTCTCACATCCGAAAACTTTCCATCACCAAAGAAAGACGCAAGTGGGCAAAAAAACCAAAAAAAAACAAAACCTATACAAACTAACAGTCCATTTTTCTTCACTTCACGTAGCCACCTAGGATGAGCTAATTCAATCAGTCTAGCAGTAACTGAAAGTCAATTCTTCTCAAGATTCAATATAAACAGAAACAACTCTCCCCCCTTCACCTTTTTTCCCAAAAGGAGTCTTTACAATCAACAGCAGGACCCTCCCATTCATTGTTCTATGGCCCAAGTGCAGGTGTTAGAATTTAATCTTGCATAGGAGTGGATATTCATTTATGCTTTCTAACCAGAAACATCATCAAAGTACCAACTTCAATTAAGCTATGAACTTTTAAGTATGTATATTACTTCTTTAAGCCTAAAAAAAAAATATATCAAATAATCAGCCATAAGTCTGCTTGTGTAGGAACCAGATGGTATGAGAAACTTACCGTGCTCGAACCTTTCTAGCACGTTTGACATGTCTTTTTAACAGATCTTCTGGTGATACATGTTCAAGGGATTCCTCATCCTAAAAGCAACAACAAGGAAACTCATATCACAACAGATCTAATTGATTTTTCATCAGTGCTACAGATTGAATCATTTGGTAGAGAAAAAAACAGATTCCTAAGTAATAGAACCCCCAACTTTTAATTTCATTGCCCTTTAGATATAAAACTCAGTGGGTTAAATATATTCTAGATATCCATTGTAAAAACTCTTCTATGGGTAAAAGGTAAACTCAGTGGGTTTAATTTCATGAGTCATGTAGCTTTAGCACACCATACTCTGTTTGAAATCACTAATGTCCAAAGAAATATAATTCCCAAAAACAAGAAAAAAAGGTTGATCTAAACGATTAAATCTGTAGCACTGATTTTTCATTTCAAGGTCGAACAAGTTCTTGGCAAAGTTTTCCGGAACCTTGTAACTTGTAACAGTTCTGGAAGACAAATGTCCCAAGAAACAGTGAGTCTGTAAATAAAAATTTTGAATACAAAATTCATCCAGAGATCATCATCATCAGACATAAGTACCCTAAACTCTTCTAATACACTTAATATCTTCTAAAGCTTCAGGGACATAAGTACTGTAACAGAACATATGTGGATGTTGCTAGTTTGCAATCCATTGCAAACAGTTCTATTATTATTTTTTTACTGAAAACTCATTTAGTTTGCTATTGGTCTAGTAACACTAGCTCAAGTATTTTGATTAATGGACACCTAAGGAAACAACCTTATAAATGAGAAACCTAAGATCTCCTAATTGATAGGCCTAAACAGCTAAACTATATAAACAGTCTGGAATCGTGCAAAGCTTTTAAGTTCCATACCTTGATCTCATACCCCTTTTTTTTTTTATCCTTTTCGTATCAATTCAAAAACAACTACTTAATAAAAGAAAGTTATTAGAAACCCAACCTTGTCTTCAATGTCTTCTTTTTTATCGCCTTCTTCCTTCTTTGGCGGAGTCACACTTGCCATAGGTATGGGTGAAGGCTTTGGAAGAGACCTTGTAGCATCACCATATCGTGTCTGCCAACAGATTCAAAATCCTCAGAGAATTAAGAGGAAAGGACTTGAAAAAGATAGAGAAAGAGGTGAATGGAAAATGAAAACGAAAGGAAAGTTGATGCCAGTCACCACATTTCTAAGTCCAGAATGCAAAGTGAAAGCCCAAAGAAGATTAATAATCCATATAGTACAACAAAAACTAGAAGAAAGGAAAGTAAGACTTTTGAAACATGTCATTAGAGATTTCAGTAAACTTTTCAGTTGATATCACACAACCCTCTGCAATTTGAAACATCTGTTATGAAGGCGTAGTTATCCATTTTACATTTGTGGTAAAAATATATTAACTTCTGGAAGCTTGAATAACAAACAATTGTTTCATATGACCTCCAGAGGCGAAAGCGTAAAGCGGGCAAGCCTTGAAGCGTTGAGGCAGAAGTCTTTCGAGCATAAGTTGGAAGAAAGAGATATAGAATAGATATCCAAATAGTGTGGTTCTGTTTAGACCTCCCAAATTAATATTTAGACCTCCTACAATATTTTTATCCTCAAACTTCCAAATTGTCTTCTTAGTATTTTTGAACTTGTATTTGTAATTTTGAAACATTAGCAAGGTCTATTTTAAGTTGCACTAGTGATTTAAGTTTTACCAAGTGCTACTTAGGTTAAACTGAACACAAATTTTGGGCTCTGGGAGATCATAGAGTGTCAGATTTTCTAGCAGAAAGGCAATATATAGAATAGAACATGCATACAGAAAATAATTATCAATTAACATTACACCAACCTGACTTTCTTCGGGAGAACCGTTCCTCAGCCATGACCGACAAAGCGCATATAGAGAAGCTCCATCTGTTATCCTGACCTACAAACATGATTCAAAGTAATTACCAAAAAAGTAAGAACCAAAGGCAAGTCCCAGCTCCCATTCTTGTTATTATCTGCAAAATATCCAAATATATTTCTACGGAGGACAAACTGATTCATCTCAGCTAGATATAAACCAGGTATGATTACATGTATTTTTTAATTTATCTCTTATGTGTTTGTTGTGTATATCAATATGCACCATAGTTACTATATGTATTGGGAAAGATAAGCATATGTTTGATGGGTATTGCATTGGAGTACAGTGTCCGTAGGAGACCAATTAACAAACCAGGTGAGGGTGGTAGTTTCTAATATAATCAAAAGCTATGTACTGAAAGTTCACGCCAAGCTGGCACTGATTTTGATGTGCGAACTATTACATATTTGCATCTGGAATATTAATGAGAATCATAAACACCACACGATTCTGTCTAAAATACTTTCTTTTCTATACATAAAGTGTGTGGAGATGCACAAGCACATATATTATGATTCTCCAAATGGCTCACTGAACCATAAAATTGCAAACAAATGGCGGCATATTGTTGAGCTCACTAGTCAACCTCGAGTCTACACTGCCATTCTAGGAATTCTCCAGAAATTCTTTAAGTAAGGAGGACTAAAAAAAAATAAAAAATTCTTCTGACATTAATAAATGAAAGTAAGGTATTTCCACAATAAAAAAAATGAAGAAAATTAGAGAAGTTCTCCAGGTATTCTATATCTGAGCTTTGCCTTTCCCGCTAGTC
The DNA here is from genome assembly GCF_958449725.1 of Rosa rugosa. NCBI lineage: Eukaryota > Viridiplantae > Streptophyta > Magnoliopsida > Rosales > Rosaceae > Rosa > Rosa rugosa. The sequence continues at coordinate 655,873 of NC_084825.1, forward strand.
ATTTAAGGATATTCAGAAGAACAAGAGATATCTAAGGACAGGTTTCTTCCCGTTGACATATGTAAAAAGGATAACAAAGTAAAATACTCATGCTGATTGTATTCTAGCAACAACATGGGACAAAATTTCAAGATGGTCGAGACCTTCACGCAAGGGAACTAGATGCATTTTCTACCCTTTACAAAGGAAAGAAAAAGAAAAAGCACACTCCTAACAAATAAAGTTTAGTCATATAATACAAACAGTTTGTTTTACGTGAGTGTATGTGACTCACACTCACCAAGCAAACTCAACGATGGACAACCACAATACGTATGGAGAAAGCAAAAATGTATGTATGTTCTTTTTACAGAAATCTGAGGAAAATAAACCACAGTAGAGAGAGCTTCTCTCATCTGCAATGATTTCCACAGACGACTCATAAGAAGAAAGCTTTGAACGAACAACTTAAAAACATGTCAGAAGATAAAGTCATTTCTTGCACTAATTATGTTCCCCTTTCAGCCATCCGCTGCTCTTACTAGAATGAAATGTAAACTGACAGTAAGTGTTGAAAAATAGATGAAGATAATAAAAGGGAACAGATATAATGTGCAAATGACCACCCCAGCTTGGACATCAACATTGGAATAGCCTATTCAAATTTAGTTGCGAGTGTGAAAACCAGATCATGACTTAAAAGAAATGTAAAATCAGAGAGCAAGAGTGTGGGTTTCCTTACTTTCCGATCTTGAATGACAGAAAGAGTGTCATCTCTGCTTTTATCCCTTGAGAAGAAGAAGACAAGTTAGGTCAGTAAAAATAAAAAGCCTTAATGGGTGGGAGCAAATGGTATTAACAGCAGATTACCTGATGCCATTGGAGTCGGGAACTGAAGACGGAGGAGCAACCTGATACAGAGAGAGAGAGATGAGTTTAGTGAATAAATCGGGCAAGAAGAAGATGATAATGTAGAATATATATAAAGCAGAAGAAGAGAGTATTACGAGGCCAGGAAAGCGAAGGTCGGGCTTAATTGGAGGCGGAAGAGGAGATTGGTACGAGGGAAGAGGAGGAGGAGGAGGAGGAGGAGCATGAAGATGAGGAGAATAAGGATGGGAATGAAAATTGAGGGGAGATGGGTAGGGAGCGCGGGCAGATGGGTAGACAAGTGCACCAGGTGAAGATTGGGCCCGAATAGGGACCGTGTACATATGAGCAGGAGGAGGTGCGGGAGCTATGGGTCTCAGCGGCCGTGTGGCGGCGGCGCCGGTGGCGGTGGCGGTGGCGTGGTTGGGATCTATAGCCATGCTGGTCGCTCGCTTGCTCACTGGCGCGGGGGAATTTTGGGGAATGAAATTTGCTGTCCCTTTCCCTTTACCCCCCTTTTCTGCCCTGCCCAGTGCCCCACCATAATCAAATATAAATAAATGGTTTGTGGGTTGGGCCAAAAAAAAAAAAACAAATGAGTCGTGGGTTGGGCCCAACAAGCGGAGTTGACTCGGAGCTGGTTTCCATCAAATATTTATCTCAGAGAGATGACCCTCTCTCTCTCTATCTCTCTCTCACTGTGTGGGAATCATCATGATCTTTGTAGGTGGACTTCCTTTCCCTTCCGAATCATCTCCATCGCCTCAGCCTCAGGTACACTCTCTCTAGCTCAATTCCTTGTTTGTTTCAAATCAATATTTGGCTTTGAAATTGTTATGGAATTTACACTAGCTAGTGCCAGTAAACAGCTTTTGCTCTTGCCTCATATTTGGTCATGTATGCCAACAACAGTACGTTGCGGTATGATCAATTTGAGTTTGCATATATACTAGTCAGTAGTCACATTATTACATCACAAACTGAATCATGGATTCTCATCTCACACATGAACTCCCCTGCTCTACGCCTCTACCTCATAAATACCCACAAAGTTGTTCTCATCAGCAGGGATGGGACACCCTCCAAGCTTTGTTGGATCACCCGTTTTTGGAATCTGCCTCCAGTACATTCAAGGCCATCCCGGAGAGGAAGTTCTCGGTGCCCCAAGAATCAGAACCAGAGAGCAGATGGGTTTATCTCTTCCAAAGGGAATATGCAACTGTTGATCCTGCATACGTCGATGTATGTTTATAGCCTTATCTTAAATATTGCAGCAGTTCTTAATAGTAACCTTATCTTTCTTTCAATTGTTATTATCCATATGACTCATTGCATTTAACTTACTACTTTGTGGTAATTGAACTTGTTTACTACAGAATTTAGATACAAGAGTATTGTTATTTTTCACTTCACTGACATAACAAATTTCTTCTCAATCTTCTGCATGGAAAGTTTGTTGGCACTGATGAAGCAACAACCTGTATGGGTCTTGCCATCCGTAACCCGGAAACTGGAATGTAAGTATCGGAGATATAATGTGCTTAAATCTTACCCATTTCAAACACTTCTTTCTGATTTTCTCATTTTGTCTGCAGGACGTCGGTTGCCCATTTAGACTCTCCAAAAGTTGTGGATATGGGTCTCTCCCAGATGGTGTCACTACTAGTTCAACACAATAAGGACGTGGACTTGGATGTATTTCTCTATTTCTTAAATAGCCTTTGCTTCAATGATTATATTTTCTGGTTGGTCTTATACCATGTAGCATGGATTAAGACATTTTGCACGTCTAAAAACTGCAGGTGCATCTAGTTGGTGGTTTTGAAGATGTTTCACCTAATGTTTGGCCCAGGATCCTCTACTTTGTCATTGATTTTCCAGCGATGTAGTTTTCGACTCTGAGACAGAATAGTTGAAGCTGAAATGTATTGAACTTTGTGTGCAGCATGGTAACTGTAATACTAGATCAGGAAATCAGGCAAAGTTGGATGGTTATTCCTTTCCTTTAGCTGCCAAAATTGTTGAAACATTATGCAAGAGCCGGGAGAGATTTCACATTCGAACTCTATGCATTCTTCGGCATAACACCAGAAGGGATCCCGAGGGAAATGCATACCCAATTTTTAACGGGTTCATGGTAAGCTTCGGTTCCATGAGTTGTTAATGAATTTCTTGTAGAGTTCATGTTCAGTTGAGATTATTTGAATTTAAAGGAATCATTTAGGTTTATGAAGCAAAGAGGGCCTTTTCTATCATTGCTAGAGTGTATATACCAGCAAAGTGTTTATTACAATTCTTGAGAAAATTGGACACAATCTAGCATACGCCTGCATTTATCAACAAATCTATTTGTGTCTGCATGTATATATGTGCATAGATTTTTCGTATAGTTCATATTCAGTTGGGGTTGTGCAGCATTGGTTATTTTTGACTTCAATGTGCAGGCAACTGCTTACGGTGATCCTTGATGTTCTCAATATCCCAATATATATGTATACATATATATACACGCGTGTGCGTGTGCTTGTGCGTGTGCGTGTGTCAAGTTATATTTAAATTCCCTATGTATCTTTATCAACTATTTGCTCCTTTCCAGGTAAGCACTTCCACGGGATCTATTATTCCTGCCAGCTTTGACAAAACCTCAAGATGTCCTGATGAAATTGTCAGGAGAATTAGGGTTTCTGCATCTTATGAGGACTCCAGATGGAAAGGAAGGTTATTGGAAACATATGAAACTCAAACTGATCTTTTCAAAATAGCTCCATGCTGCTGGTAAGGAGTTCTTGCTTCATCACTTATGTCTTCAGCTTCAATTTCTCTAAAATGTACCTCTGTTCTGAAAAGCTCTTGGAGCTGTATTGCATTGTGCTTTAATGTGCCATCATCCTTGACATGTAAATATCTTTTTTAGTTTCTCTCAAGTCAGTAGTCCTTCAATCATATTACACTCATACTTTTATTATCTTTTTTTATTAATGTAGGAGCCTATATCAGTTGCATATTGCGTTGTCCCTACAAAATTATTCAGATTCGGAAATCCTCCTTATGTGTTCTACTTCACCCTCTGCTGAGGCACCGGATTTTGTGAAAAATCTTAGAAGGTATGTACACCCAAGATTGGTGCTGCTTTACTGTTTTATAGTTCTCAGTCTTCTCTTATCCAAGTAAAAATATACACGTCACGCAGAACAAGCACATACATAGTTTTGCACCACCAGCAAAAAAAAAAAAAAGGAGATGTTTGTTTCTACAAAATAATAATAGATAAATGAACTAAGGAGTTGACTACGAACTCTCCAACAAGTAGCTTGCTATAGATGCATTTCAGTTCAATAAAATATTCCAAGTAAATTTTGATCATTATGTTTTCTGCTTGTGGCGATATGGTAGCTGGTTACAGATATTGCTGTAGTCTGTAGATATAAGTAGTTGGTAGCGTGAAAGCTTATTGAGAGTAGTTATCAATCCATATTGTCATGTGCTCTTGGGAGTGAAGTCATACACTGAATGGAGAAATACAATTCAACTCAAGTCTTTTCTTCTTTTTCTTCAGGGTGTGGGACTACTTGATTGAGTATCCAGATTGGAGAGAAACCTTTCCTATGGAGCAGCCACGCGTATTTCAGAGGACTGCTGAGGGAGGCTGGAAAGCCAAAAGGTGCTGATACATTGAAGCTTGTTGCTCAACTTGACAACCATTTCAGTTTCAGCTGCTTAATTAAGTTCCATTCCTCATCTGGGTCTATACGGACAGAAATACAAATTCTTTTACTCGTAACTGGCAAATAAGACCCTTATCAAAAAAAAAAAAAAAAACTGGCAAATAAGCCCATTTATCAATTGTGCAAATAAAATTATAAAACGAGTTTTTATCACCAATGGTGTCTAAATTCTTTTACACCGGACCGAATGGTACTTAATTTTTAAAAGTGATCAAAATGATATGTAAACTTTTAAAAATAAATCAACTTGATACCTCGGCTTATTTTTCATCACTTTTTCTATTAAAATTGATCACGTGCGGTGCATGTGAGGTGTTTTATTGGGCTATTATAGTATTTTTCACACAAAACTGTTTTTTAATTCTTTTTTATTCTACTTTGTTGATTCTCTTCTTCTTTTATTGTCTACCTCTCTCTCCCTTTTTCTTTGTTTCTTCAGAATGTAGGAAACATCCCAACCTTATTTATTTTGAAGATGGTAGAATTGAAATTGAATGGACTATTTTAGTTCTATAGAAGAATAAGATTGGGTTATAGATGGTTGATGGCCTATCTGACCACAAATCACTTCAATTTCTGAGTTTGATTTTGCATATTCAGATTCAGTTTCAGATTCCAATTCTGTGGTGCCATAGGTGACGCGGCGGAGGAAAAGGTCGGCGGTGGGACCATTGTATTTTCACGCAGTTCTATTGCTTAATGACCATTGATCAAACTGCTTTGACATAAACAAGAAAAAAAAACTTGGGTTATAGATACAATATCCAAAAGGAAGAGGATTGAGCTAAAGTCGGGCAATCACAAGCAAAGAAGAATTAAGCTTGGGTAGTTAGGTTGTAGATGACTAGATGCAATTTGTAGATTGCAAGAGAACGAGGAAGGAGAACAGAAAAAGAGAGAGAGAATGAATGAGAGGATAATATGGTCATTTTGAACTATAAATTGAATGAAATGTCGTATATACTACTAATTTTAACGGAGAGTGACGGAAATTGAATTGAGGTAAAAATTGATCAATTTTTATAAATTTAGGTACCTCTTTGATCACTTTTGAAAATTTGATATTATTTTGTCTAGAACAAAAAAGTTTTAACTCTAATAGTAATACACCGATAAAACACCCTTATAAAACTGGTTTAGTAAAGGAAAAAACTTCGCTAACTAGCCCTGGTCAGCGTGGGCTGCCCATGATTCCCTAAACACCAATCAAAGTTTTACACGTAGAACACTTTTTGTCTCTTCCTTTACCAAATTCTCATCTACTGCAGCTCTACTATTACTTACTCTTATTAACAAAAGCGTAGTGGACCCATTTAGATTTTGTTTATTTTCTCATATTGCAATTATAAACTTCATCCTCTATATTCAAAGGTAAACAGTAAAATTTACTATTCATAATATCGATCGTTGACCGACTTGAGTTGAAAGCTATTTGTAAAATTACTAGCAAAGAATTGAAGATAGAGAAAGAAAAATTGAGAAAATTGAAAGACTTTAGATAGAGTCTTAATTAAAAGAGAAACTCCCGATTACTGGGATATCTTCTTTAGAGTACAAACCAGTATCTATAAGATTGAGCAGGATATTGAAAATCTCTTATATATCCTTAAAGAGGAACAAAAACCTCTTGATTACATGAGCATTGGTTAGATCTGCAAATCACTGGTATCAGAGCTTGCAAAGAGCTCAGTAGGGGAATCCTCAATGGGGACAATGTCTGATTTAATAATAGAGAAACTGAATTCTCTATTAAAAACATTTGATGAAAAATATCATAACCTGCAGAAAGAATTATCTAGATGTCAAACTCATCTAGAAAAATTACCTAATATACTCTACCAATTAGAAAAATTGGAAAACAAACTGGATTATATCAAAGAACTTCCAAAAACGAAAGAAGAAAAGCTAAGAAGTGTTAGTAGAAAAATCAATGAACAGCAAAAAACGCTGGATTCTATGAAAAATATACTGAAGGACAAGAAAGTGCCTACAGTAAAAACAAAGAAAGCTAATGGGTTTAAACCATTAGAAGGACCGGAAAAGAATCCTGTTCCAAACATGATTTTTCTAGATCCATCAACTAGTTCTACTAGTATTCGGTATGAAAATCCGAAAGAAACTCGAGATGTCAAAATAATGAGCATCTTCGGGAAAAAGAAAGGAGTACAACTCCTAAATGCTGAAGAATTCGAATTCAACGAAATCGAGCAAGAGGTAAAAAATGCCTCAATTCCAAAGCTAGATTTTAAACAAATCTACAAAAAGGGAACGTTTGATCTGATGGATAGCCATCATTTCAAATTACTGGAATTCACAACCCTTTCCACAACAGGAGAAACAGATCTCTTACTAATCACTCCTGAAGAAGTTGCCAGAGCAATAACAAAAAAATATCAATTAGGCACATCGGAGCAGTCCAAGTTGGCATAAAATTACTTGCTCGAGAAGGTATAAACTGTTCAGTCTTATGTGTCTTACAAGACAATAGACTAACAGATTTTCAAGCCAGTCTGTTGGGAACACTTGAAGCATCTCTATGCAATCAAGTGGCTTATTTCAACTGTTTCCCAAATTTCTCAACCAGCTTGAAAGATGCAGCTCACTGTCTTAGACTGAGAGTCAAGACAGATGACATATCTATGAAAAATGATATGCAAGAACTCGCAATAGTATACAGAATATACTATAAACTGATGAGTACCACAGTAGAACCTAAGACAATGATATCAAATATCCCAGGTCTTACTACTGGATTCCTCACCAGTCAGAAGAATCATTCACAACAGATTCATAAGGTTACTTGGAATGAAGTAACTTTTCCTATTGAATGGAAATTATCTGGTCCGAAAAAACCAGCAGAAAATGCCAAGGCGGCAATTTATGAAAGTAGAAAGACTGGAGATATCAGTCTCAAATTCGACGATCACAGAAAAAGTGACGTATGTCCTGAAAATGTCAGGATAAACAAAAATCTTCTTAGAAGAAGCTACAGCACTAGAGAGGCTAGTAGCAGTGGTACCAAATTTTCTGTTGAAGAACCAACAGAACCAATCACTGAAGAAGAATTAGAAGCTAATCTGAACAGACCAGTAAATATGCTTAGAGCACAAAAACTTTATGATCTCTATGATGAAGTAGAATCCTGTGAAAATCCTGAGTGATTAGAAAAACTAATCGAAGAAATGAAAAAGTTCAAACCAGGAAAGGAAAGAAAACTCCTTCCCTACCAAGATATTGAAATGGAAGAAGGAGACAGCTCCAAAACTTTCATCATCCGAGAAAAGGGAAAACTAAAACTCCCTGTTCAAAAAGCCCCTACAGGGAAAAATGGAGAAAGAAATTCTCAAAGATTTATCCCAGAGGATAAGATACCCAGAGTACCAATTTCAAATTATGGTATCTGGCTAGATTTAGACAAAGCTCTAGACAAGAGAAAAACTCTTGACCAATGGGTAGACAGCCTGATGATGGCCTCTGCTCTCACCCTTGGAAAGTTCGAAGCACCAGATCTTCAAATGTACTTTGAAACTACTCTAACCGGAGTAGCAAAGAAGTATTACTTCTCTTTCAAAGAAACTGCCAGAGGAAAAGAATGGCTAGAAGAAATCCAAACTTCGAAATCTCCATATGATTTTGCAGTACCCCTGTATGATCAGCTATGTGGAGATCTCTCAAATCTGAGTGAAAATGCTAAAGAAACGGCCAAATCAAATATCTATGCTCTCAAAATCTGTGACATGAAATATTTTGAAGAATACTTGAATGAATTTCAATAATATTACTGTACGATTGGTGAACTAGAGAATACTGATCTAGTCAACCTGTTGCATAGAAAACTCCCTGAACCATGGAGAACAGCTGTGAGAGAAAGCATAGCTGAAAAATCAATTGAAAGATTTTCAGTTGGAGGAATTGCCGACAGAATCAGGCAACTACTGAAAGAACAATACAAAGCCAATCTTAGAGCAAAGATGGCTAAGAAACAACTCAAAGGCGTTGAAAATTTCTGTTATGAAATACTGGATATGCCAACCAACTTGGGATGTCATGAATCCAAGTTCCACATAAAAAGAAAAGAAAAATATTACTCGAAAAAATTCAGAAAGAGAAATAAGAGAAAAGATTGGAAATTCAAGAAAAGCTCCAATTTCAAGAAACAACAGGATGAAGATCCTTAAAAGAAATTCTTCAAGAAAAAGAAGAATCACCAAGTCAACCATAAACAACCAAGCAAGAAAGCTTGCAGATGTTGGTTATGTAAAGCTGAAGGGAACTATGTCAATGAATGCCCGGAAAAGGGTAAAAAATCTACTAAAGCTCTCTTTGAAGAATACGAGCATGTAGTAGAAACGGCTAATATGAAAGTCTATGAAATAGCCTATTCTGATGATGAAGAAGACGATAGGTCAGTTTACTCTGCATGGTCTGAAGAAGAAGAATCATCTGATTCTGATATAGATTCTGAAGTAGAGTACTTCGAATCTAGACAGATGAATGTTTTGAAAATCAAAAACTGGGAAGAAAGTAAGACAGAATCATTAATGTCTTCTTATCAGGTGAACCCTGGTACATTCCTTTGTGACTACTGCCTATATCACGAAAGGGATGGTCTCCCTATGTTTTGTGAAGAGTCAAAAAAGATTTATCACAAAGAATGCTTCATAGCTGAAGCAAGAAGAAAAACCAAGAATGGTCTTGTCAGCCAATTGGCAGAACAAGAATATGAAGAATATTTCTCTGAACAAAAAGAGAAAAAGGTAGAAGCTTTGTTCCAAGAAATCATGGAACCATCTTCCTCAAAAATAAAGGAAGAAATCATTGATGAAGAAAAAATCGATGAAAATATTGAACTGGTTGAACCACCAGAAATTATTCCGGAAGAATGCAAACCATTCATACCAAAAGAACAAGCTCAGGAAAATGAGCTTCAACAATCGAAGGTCGTCTCTACTAGTAGATACAGCAACTACATAGAGATTGGACTAAAATTCCCTGATCACAAAAAGTATCATCTACATGCCTTTGTAGATAATGGATCGGGATTTACTGTTGCAAAGAGATTTGCAATTCCAGAAGAACTCTGGAAAGAAGATAAGAAAAGAACAGCTACTGGTGTTACTTTTGACGGAAGTCACCTCACCATGAATAAAGTAGCAAAAAATGTTCATATCACCATTGGTGGAGGAACATTTATCATCCATAATGTTTGGCAATCTGAAGGCCAAGGATCAAATTTCTTGTTGGGAAATGATTTTATTCTCCAACAGAGATTCATCCAGGATGAAGAAGCGATAAGCTTCAGAAAAGGAGAACGGGTGTTCTGGGCAGACAGGCTTACACAAGCCAAAAGTGTTGTAGGTCCAAACTTTACTACCCAATATCAGAGATCGCAACAGAATAGTGGTGATCTTACCCCCTACAAACCCAAATTTGAACCCATACTCCAAGTCAAACAACAAGAAGAATTACTTGTTGAAGAATCCTCTGAAGAAGAAGAAGAAGAAATTAGTGAAGATGAAGAAACTAGTTTCATTCATGAGCATAACCTCAAGCACTTCCAAAATAAGCTGGAATCCCAGAAAATTCCAACTCTTGAGAAAATCAAGAACCTACTCTAACAGAATATCGATGTAGACCCTTAGAAGTTTTGGGAAAAAGACCAAGTGGTCTGTGACTTAAGATTACATGACATGAATGCTATCTGTCATGTCAAAGCAATTCCTCAGTACAAAGAGGAAGACCAAAAAGAATTCAGAAAAGATATTGAAGATCTCCTGAACAAGAGATTAATTCAACCTTCCACTAGCCCTCATCATGCTCCAGCATTCTACGTGAGAAATCATGAAGAAAACCTCAGAGGAAAAGCTAGAATGGTGATTGACTACAGAGACGTCAACAAGAAGACTGTCTAAGACAGTTATCAAATTGCTCAAGTAAGAGTACTGATCAACCAGCTCAGAAGAGCTAAAGTCTTTTCAAAATTCGATGTAAAGTCGGGTTTTTGGCAAGTCAGGATGCATCTTGAGAGTGTTCCTCTCACTGCATTTGGAACACCACAAGGACATTACGAATGGTTAGTAATGCATTTTGGTCTAAAACAAGCTCCCTCAATCTTCTAAAGAAAAATGGACAACATCTTCAAACATGTTGCGGAGTTCTGTGTTGTCTATATTGATGACATCCTTGTCTTCTCCAAAAACAGAGAAGAACACATGAAACACCTCCATGAGGTTGTAAAGCTGATAGTTCAGCATGGAATTATCCTAGGAGAAAAGAAAATCTTCTTTATCCTCGATGAAGTTGATTTCCTAGGAATAAACAACAAGAATGGAGTAATAAAACTCCAACCTCACATCCTTGAGAAGATCTGGAAATTCCCAGATAGGATTCCTGATGCTAAGAGTCTAGAGAGATTCTTAGGTGTCATAAATTATGGGAGAGATTTCATTCCCAAAATCTCACGTTATCTTCTAAAACTAGTTCCAAAAGAAAATGGAACTTCACAGAAGATGATGAGAAAATTGTGAAGCAGATAAAAAATCTCTGCAAAAATCTCCCTCCTCTACAACAACCAGAGGAAAATGATGAAATTATCCTCCAGACAGATGCGAGTGATAATTACTGGTCCGGTGTTGTTCTGGCAAAAACACCTGGAACTAACATTGAAAAGATCTGCAAATTTTGTAGTGGCAAGTTCAGCCCTGCAAAACTAAATTATCCCACAGGGGAAAAAGAAATTTTGGCTGTCAAAAAAATAATTTTAAATTCTCCAGCTTTTCTTGGAAAACCCTTTACTGTCCGCACCGATTGTGCTAGAGTAAAGAACTTCAAAAATTTTAAACTAGATAAAGCTGCTGATAGAGGAAGATTAGCCAATTGACAATTGTTTCTTGACCAATATGATTATATTGTTGAATTAATTGCAAGAAACAAGAACTATCTTCCAGACGCCTTAACCAGAGAACTGGCAATGTTTAGCCGCAAAGATGACGATGAAGGTCGCAATCCCAGAAGCAGAAGAACTGGGAAAGAACATGAAACTGCTGAGGAACCCAAAGAAAAAATCCTCAAAAGGTTTCTGCTAGGTCCAAAAGGACTAGCTCCAACTGATCAATCCCAGGGTAAAGGATTGGCTAGCCCGTCTCAAACGGCAGACGGTAAAGGCTCATCAAGACCGTTGACGGCTGTTACTTTGCCAAAAAGCAAACCTACTCCAACTGGAGTAATAAATGTTTTTAACTATAAACTTCAAACATTTGATGCTCCTGTGTTCAGAACTGGCAGGAGACTAGCTTACCACCAGAAAGCAATTCTAGATAATCTCCTATTTGCTTTTCAGTAAAGAAGCAGTGGTCTGATGTTCCCAGCTCTCTTTGCCCTAGCTGAGGAACTATATGAAAATGCTAGACCACAGTTTGAAGAAACTCATACACAGCAGAGTGCTGTTAGAAAAGAAAAAATTCACTTCCTCGAAGATCCAAAAAGTGCTAGAGTCCCTATCATAGCACTAAAAGAATCAGACTGGGATGAATTCCATTGTCTGATAGGAAGTCATAATTCTGAAGACCGTATTCCTCCAACTCTCTTCATTATTGCTGGACCTTATGTTGGAAGATGCCTAGCCAATGTTCAGAGTGAATATCCTCAGGAACACAAGCTTTGGCTTGTTGAAAATGGTTTTGTTCATAATCTCTGGAGCAAAACAAATGATGATCTCAAGGGACTATCCCCTATCATTGTCAACACAGTCAAAAATGTCAGAAAAAATGACTGTATGTTACGACTGAAGTTCAGATCCACTCCACCAGAATGGATACAGAAGACCAATGGTGAAGTTGAGTACATTTCTCCATATCATTATGTGAGAATTATTCAAAGAAGATATCTTCAGCCTGCCTGTGTTGGATACAATGGTCAGCCAAACTCAAACATCCCATGGATGAAGGCCATGTCTCTGGAATACATCAAAAAGATCATCTCAGAAGATACAAAGAATACCTTCCTAGCAGTAGGAGAAAAAACAATTATCACTGCTTACGATCATCCTGACGTAGTCAGCAGTAACCTCTTCCTATCTCTCACAAGAAAGGAGATAGACTCGACACTGGCATGCTTACAATGGGTTGAAAGGCTTGAAACAGACAACCACTATAAGATGTATGTTGATACATATGTCGAAGACAATGCAACAACTGCTAGAATGGCTCAGGCAGACAACGACTCCTTTGTCCTTGGCCACAATTCAGAAACAGACGAGAACATGTGAAGCAACAGGTGTTGAAAGCACCTAAAGTACTTTTGGACTTTTCCCAAAAGTTGCTTTTGCTTTTCAAAAAGATAGGTGAAAAACACTTCACCTAAAAGAATCTGCTTTTCCCCGTTCGACCTCCACCAGCAGGAGCACTCAGGAAAACAAGAAGTCACGGAGCCGTCCTGTACATTTTTATGTTTTGAATTCTGGTTTGAGTTCCGCTCCCTATATAAGGAGCTTTAGGTTTCATTTGTAGACATTCGAAAGAGGATCGAAAAAATCTCCTCTCATAAAAAAACTTTCAGAAAATAGTTTAAGGACTTGAGCAGAAGAGTCTTCTCTCAAGGAAGAAGAATGTCATAGTAGCAGTGTGCTCTTTCCTTCCAGTCTAGTGTGAAGTAGTGTGCTTTCTTTCAAGTAAGTATCTGTAACTCATCCTTATGGATAGCTAAACAGCTTCTTAGCTGTTTACCTGAGTATGAGGCTCTGAAGTTTTAAGCTGTAATTATGTTTGAATAAATCGATTCTATATGAAGCCCAGTACTCGGTTTGAAAAATATTTGTTTAAGTTTTGTTGCTGCATGTCATTTTATCATTTATCAAGCTAAGATTTATTTTCCCAAAAGTCTAGAACAGCAGTGATTCCGCCCTAAGAAGTAACCGTTTAGACAGGAAGTCGTTAGGTGAAAATGTGGCATGTTGAAGGCTAGATCTATGCTTTAGGATTTTATATTACAGCCTGATAATTGAGAAAAAGATAAAAGTAGAAAAGAAAGAAGGGACACAACACGTGTAAACTCCTTAGAGGAGCATCCCAAGCCTGGTCAGGAGGTGCTAACCACACCTGGTCAGCCAAGTACTATCCTTGAGTAAATGGGAGTTGGAATTGGCGGAAAAAGAGTTGTCCTTTAGTGAGAGAGGCAGTGCACTAGTGTATATACTTTTATGGTATAATCTGATTTTGTTTATGCAACAAGTAGCCCAGGCACACAGAAAAGTAGCCCTTTACGGCTTTTAGCACAATGTTAAAGGTGACTCAATGAACTAGCGTTCAAAACTTCAAATCACACTGGCAGAGCCAGAGATATTTTGAAACTTTTTTTTTTTTGATCAAGAGATATTTTGAAACTTAAGAATGTGAATTTGTACTTTGGAGTTAATGAGCCGTGAGATTGTCATGTGACTGAGCTTGGATTTGAGGGTGATGGGCAAGGTAGATCGTGGGCGTGGTTATTCTGAAGGTGGGCCGGGTGGTTGCCACGACCTCATGTCCCTAAGCCTAATTTTGGTCCTCATTTGGGCCTGTTTATTGAGTGGGAGCCCATGAGAAAAGGTAACCATATCCATATAGTTGCCCACCTCATCCATGTTTACACATATGGCCAAAACAAGTGACAATTTCACCTTGTTGGCTTCTTCTATTTTATCAGTGAAGATTATTATTTTTTTTTTTTTGGTCTGGAAAGGCTGGAAAGGTGTTTATGATATGGAACAATTTTTGGGTAGTGAGGAAAAAGGATGAACTTTTTTTTTTTTTCGGAGGGCGGGGGTGTCCTTTCTTTGTTGTTATTCTGTTTGAAGTGAATCCTTTCTGGTTCTAGTTTGGCCAATAATTCAACAATCCAATTCCAAAAACCGAATAAGGATTCGAAGGTTGAATGAATGGGAATGACAATGGAGGACAAGCAAATGTAATTGAATATAGGAGGATTGAGGGTAATACGGTCCCTTTTGATGCTTTTATTCGGCCTGAAATTTGGTATCCTATTTAGGCTTCTGCTCTAGGCCGTTGGGCAATAACCCAAAAATCCAATTCCAGCCTAATAAGGAATTAGAGATGAAAATCATATATACTTATATAGAGTGGTAGGGGTAATACGGTCAGTTGGTATTTAGGTAGTGCCCAGTTGCGTGCTGGAGATCAGTTCTCTAGGCATGTCTACATGAATTGTCTCTCTTTATATATAACGTAACCATTGGAAGAGTAACAATACGGACACACAGACTCACAGAACCATCCACCCAATCCAAGAAGACGAACAAAATCGACTCTGTTCATTAGTTTTTATTATTATTAGTAGTATCATTAGGCTGGTCTTGGTAGGTGGTGTTTATATTTGATAAAGCCCAAAAAGGAGTATTATTTGAAAGCACAAAATGGAGGGATGAGAATTAGGCTGGTTGGATGGAACAATATCAAGACGGAGTCGTAAGGATGAAAGGTGGCGGCACTAGTGGTAGTGGACAAGAGGTTGAGTCGTGGGGGACGTGGGAGGAGCTCTTGCTAGCATGCGCGGTGAAGCGTCACGGCGTCAAGGACTGGGAGTCGGTGGCCATGGAAGTCCAAGGCAAGACCTCTCTCCCGCAACTCCACACCACCGCCTACAACTGCAAGCGAAAGTATCAGGATCTCCAACGCCGATTCCACCAAAGCCATGACGACCAGGATCCTATCCCTTGGCTCCACCACCTCAAAGACCTACGCCTCGCTCAGCTTCGTCAGGACCTCCATCGCTACGACGTCTCTATCCTGTCTGTATTTTCTATTTTTTTTTATTTTGATTTTTTCACGTCAAGTTTCAGATCTGATTCGAGTTTTGATTGCCAGGTCGTTGCAGTTGAAGGTGAAGAAGTTAGAGGAAGAAGAGAAAGACGACGACCCCAAACCAGATCTGGAGGAACCGGACTCCAAGGGACGCACCCGCACCAGATCAGAAGAAGACGACAAAAAAACACCGGACGAACCGGACCGGTTCAAACACGAGAACCAGTCGGTGAACGGCTCCAATTCCACCTGCTCCAAAACCCACGAGCACGAGCACGGGGAGGACCACAATCATAAAAAGTCTCCGACTGAACCGGACCCGCTCCCGGCCGGTTCGGCTCAACCCTCCAAAGGCCACTCGGACTCCGACGACGACGACTCGGATAAAGGAAGCTGTGAAACCGTCGCCAAGAAGCGCCGGCGGCGAGAGAGAGGCGCGGCGGCGTCGCGTGAGTCGGGGAGTAGTGAGGCGCAGAGTTCGGCGAGCTTGACGCGGAAACGACGTCGTAAATTGGAATTGGAAGACCAGCCTGACGAACCAGTATTGGGGAAATCACAGCCGTTGGCTGCCATTCTGCAGATGATCCGAGCGCATCAGCATGGCTCATTGTTCCAGCGACGGCTTCCAAGCCAGGTTAGCTTCTTTTTTATTATTATATTAATATCTTATTTTACCGTCAATTACTATAAACTGCGACACATGCATGGCACCAAGCCATCAAACCAACTAAATTTGAAAGACATTAAAGTTTTCATGCATCTCGGTTTTACTGTCTTTCTCCTCTCTATATCCCCTAATAAATTGGAAACTGAACGGGCAAAAACTAATTTTTTGGTCACTCAACTGTGACTCATTCGACACTTTGGTCACTCAATTTTCAAATATATCACTTTGGTCACTCAACAATTATTCTGTGAATCACTTTAGTCACCGAAAGGGACATTTTGTCTCACTTTAATCACTTCTCTCAATCATTCCAATTCAGACTTCTCAATTTTTCACAATTAGTCGGACGAAAATATCATTGATATTGATATTGATATTGTCGCAAATAAAAAAAAAATTAATGAAAAAAATTAACAGAATGATTAAAGTGAATAACAGAGTTAAAATTGAGTGACCAAAGTGATATATTTAAAAAATGAGTGACCAAAGTGTCAAACAGGTAAAATTTGTGATATTATCTTTTTTTACTATGTGTTTTAGTTTCAGCCGAGAACCCGTGGCAAAACAGAAAAAAAAGAAAAAGAAAAAAGGACTATCTTGGTTTAGTACCCACCATGTGGTCATGATGTTCCCAATATTTGGGGCCACTTTAAAATGGTCTTTGTTGTTCCTAAGTAATAAATTGCATGCACAAACCCTAGTTAGTGTTCGGGATTGTACCTCAACGATAATTAATTAAATTGGTGACATTAGTATTGTTTGTTTGCTAGAAATGGATTTCTGTATACTACTTTTGGAAGACTTGGCCATTAATTTGCACAACAAAATTTCGGGATACTCCATAGTTTTTTTTTTTTTTTGTCTGCATCTGTATGTGTACAGTTTTTGTTCAGTTCTCAAAAAAAAAAATAATAATAATAATAATAAATAATATGGTGCGCGCATGAAAGTTGAAACCAAATGGACTGACGTGTGCAGGAAAGTGACAAGTATACGAGTATGGTCCGGCAGCATGTGGACCTAGAGACGATACAAACAAAGCTCCAAAAGGATTCCTATTCCACGCTCACATTCTACCGGGATCTCCTTCTCCTCTTCTCCAACGCCGTCGTTTTCTTCCCCAAATCCTCAACTGAATCCGTCGCTGCCCACCAACTCCGACGCCTTGTCTTGAACGAAATGAAGAAGAGAAATCTAATCACCAGGCCCGACCCTTCATCTGGGCCGTCAGACTCATTGCCCTCCCAAACAACGATTCCAACAGACTCGTTGCTTGCCAAACACAAGTCAACAGCACCCATTATTGTCTGCCGCAAACGAAGCTCAATCTCATCAAAGCCTTCTACCATTGCTCGTAAGGCTAGTACTACCACTGATCACCCAGCAGCAGAAGCGCCAGCGGCTTTTGATATTAAACCACCCAATAACAGTAAGAAGACCTCTAACTTAAACAATGTAGATGAAGATAATGGATCAAAAGAGAAACCTGTAACTGGAACCAGAAGCTCAAGAAGGACGACAACTACTCATCATCACGACAATAATGCTGGCGCTTCCTCCACCAAGAAAAAAATTGCAAGCCCTGCGGAAACTCCCAAAGCAGGTAAGAAGAGGAAAACCCCTGAGCCAGCGACACCATCAGACAAAAAGAGAAGTGGAGCAGCAGCAGCGGCAGCCGATTTCCTGAAAAGAATAAAGCGTAATTCTCCTGCGCAGCAGAAATTGAAATTGAAAGGTGGGACTGGCTCTAGTACAAGTACTAGAGGTGCAGAGCAGAAGAAGAGGGGAGGTAATAAGGCTGACAAGGTTAAAGGAAGGGTGTCAAGGCAAAGTGGTGGTGAAAATAAGAAACAAGTGAAAGAAGAAAGCAGTCCATCCAAGCGAAGCATAGGAAGACCGTCCAAGAGGGCAGCTGAGACAGCAGCGGCTGCCAATGTAGTTTCACCGAAGCGATCAAGGGAAAATGGGGGGAAGCAGCAGCAGCAGCAAGAAGCTTCTAAGCGGCCCAAAAAACGATCCCGAAGGTAAACTGGCCAAAAAAAAAAAACGTGGACTATGCATGCATGGCTAACTCAAAATCTCATGTATACTGTACATTAGTTATTCCTAGATAGGAATATAGGATAGGTTAGTTTTTTTACTAGTTTGGTTGCTTTTTGGCACTAGATTAACACTTGTAGATGTAGACTTTCTTTTCCTTTTGGCTACGTTTCGCTTTTGCGCTCATCTGTGTGTACACGAATGCTAGGTACGGCAGTACAAGTTAGAATTCTTGTTGATTATGTTTCTGTTGTATATTGAGGTGGGATTATATCTTCTATGACTGTAAATGTATTATGTACGTACTGGTGCTAGTATACAATGATGAGGAGGCAAATTAATTCAGACATATATACACTGATAATCGGTTTGCGAGACACTGTTTGTCCAGCATGTACATCTTCGGATCTTCCTAGACCTCTAAGAAATCAGCTGGCTTGTTATACATCAAATTGGCTCGCTTTGCTTTTGTGATGCAGTAAAGAGTAACAGAATGAAATAAGAGCAACCCCAGAGACGATTGGTGGTATTGCCAGTAAGAGAACCTCGTGCTGCAACATTCTCGTCAACACATATTCCAGAGCCAAAGCACTAGTCACAATTTGAACGGGCCGGTCCGCGGTGTTGTCCCTGGCCCCTCACTGATCGAACTCAGATTCTTGTCATGCCAAAACCCAAATCAAAACTTTGGTCTTACCAGATTGTTTTGATCTAAAATCAAGAATGGCATATAACTTTTGCCACACTGTATGAGTTGGACCTTGGATGATAGCAGGGTTTTGGCAAAAGCTCCAAACATTTGTTTCAAGTTGGTTAGCAAAAGCTCCAAATCCTAGTCTTGTCTGTGAAGATTTTGTCCATTGGAAAATACTGTCAATTCCAAAACCCCCCGAAATATTGCCTGTGCAGAGTGTGTGATGAGCCAGTTTATGCATAACCCAAGTGATGATGAGATTATGTTCACGAGTATGCAACAAAAGAAGGGCAGGACATAGATTATTTTTACATGAACAAGCATAGCATGCACACTGATCGATCACTATTAATGAAATAATGTTACACAAGCAGCAGCCTTTACCTAGGTTGTTAATTCCTCCCGCTATATCTATAAATCAATTATTATTACCCAAGCTACAGTAACTCATTCTACAATACTGCCTACATCCTCAAGACACCCGAGCCCAGAGTTCTTACATGTTGGGGGATAGTAATAATAACAATAAAGATATCATTGTACAAAAGAGTGGCCTTCAAACCCGATAACCCGATCTTCTTTCTTTCAGTTCGGGCATCCTTATAATTTGCCTACCTTACTATTGCTCACTTCTGGCCTCTTACCACCAATAATATACGCTTTGCTGCTTCAACCCTTCTATCATTCTCAATCCATTGGTTGCCCACGTAAGAACTGGTGGCCACCCTCAGCTGTATAAAAGCAAAAGTCCAAGATGAGGCATCAAGTGAGGGAAAAAGTAAAAGTCATAAAAACAAAGTGTACTAATTACAAATAGATGTGATTGACTTGTTTGTGGGCACACACAATCACAGATTGGTAGATTATCTTTCCCAATATACTCTAATTGGCGGACATTAATATATTATATACAGCAAGGTATGCTCTGAAGAAGAAAACAAGATGAGCATAGTTACCGCTTTCACCGTCAGAAATATCAGTGAGCTTTGCAATTGCATCAATAAGTGCTTGCTCATGATCCTGCTCAGTCAGTTAAGAGATCAGTTGTGAAAATAAGGAGTGATGAAAAATATAAACCTAAGGGGTACTAAGATTGTCCTTACTTTCAAAACTTTCTTTGCTTTATCAATTTCAACAGGGTCTGGATGATTTGCACCAAAGACTCTCTCTACCTGTCCAAATTTTTACAGAAAATGAAATTTCTGCTATGAAACCAACAAATGCAATGACCATATAGGGATCCACCTGTTTTCACTAACCTCCTTAATTAAAGTATCAGTGTGAAGTAACTGTATATCATCTGGCGCCTTCTTTCCGATGCCATTCTGTGATGGCAGAAGATCTTTTCTTGATTGACCCTTTCGGATTCCTCTACCTCTTCCAGAAACTGGAACACTATCACGGCCTACAGATCTATTCATCCCATGACCTGATCCACCATAACCCCCACGTTGAGAGATACCAGGATCTTCATCTACCCATTGAATATCCTCAGGAGATATCTGCACAAGGAGTTACAAACGAAAATAAAGAAGCATGTAAAAATTCTGGAATTAATATATCATCATTGAGTGGTAAAACTTAATCCATTATCACTAAAGATGAGATGTGTTCTAGATTTCTAATATGTTATAGGGATTAAAAAAAAAAAATCAAAACAATTATTGATATCTTGTCTTTCCTTCTCGTAAACATTTCCCCCATTGACTGTAAACCAAACATAGTACAAGTTGTCAGGACTTTATGTAAACGGTCTTGAGATATTGTTCAAAGCATAATAATTGAATTATGGTAGCTGCTATATGAAGGAATAGATCCGATGAGCATGTTTTGTTCGGGAATCATACTTTGAACATGTTGAAACACTAGAGCTGCAAATCCCCAAAAAACAAAAAAGATTACAACACAACACTATTTCCTTAAGTGGGGCTTGCATAACTGATTGGGGTTTTTTAGGGTCCCAAAGGCACAAATGTAAAGCAAGGTGTTTTTGCTCTCGCCCCTCAAGTCATATGCCTTTTGGAACATGATTGCAATTGTACAAATGTAATGGAAATTAGGTACAGAGGCAGGGAGCTAGCAAAGAGCAGAGAGAGGCAGAGTGGATGCTTAGGGTTTGAAAGGCATTGAATTTATATATGAAAATAATCAAAACAGGGGTGTATGCAGTAACAAAGAGGTCTGTTTTCTTATTTTGTTTAATTTTTCACAACAGAACACCACTAGCCCGACAAATAAGATGTCAGGCCCATGACTTGCTCCAATGTGATCTGGGGTTTGAACCCCCTCACAGTACCTACCTAGCAATTTGCTAGAGTTTCCTGCCTCCTAAAGATTGTAGGTTCGGCACAGTTTCAGCCCGGGTTGCGAAGTGGGTTTGGGGGTTTCTGGGGTATAAAAAAAATGTTGCATGTGGCCAGGGACCCAGATCCAGAAAATAAAAAAAATAAAAAATAAAACGTTGAAGAAGAAAAAGAACAAAAGGCATCTCAACAAACAGTGTTGCCCTGCAGTGGAAGGCATGTTTTCCAGGCAGACTGTCTTTTCTGGCACGCCCGCGGTGTTTTGAATCTCCCCAGGCCCTGATATGCATCTCAAAATTGCCTTCCAAAAACACTGATCTTTACTATTTGGTTGTTTTGCTTATTATTAGGGCTCCAGTATTGTGTATAGAATTTTGGACTGCCAATTAGATATATAGGCCTTATTCTGAAATAACTCGAGACTACAGGAATCATAGCTTTATAATGCACAATTTGCGGAAAATATGTCATTAGTATGACACAATGAAAAAAAATAAAAAAATAACTTCAGACCACATGGACAAAGAATAAAACATACCTCTGATAGATTAACCCATTCCCACGATTCGTCAGCAGAATTAATATCGTAGACTAGTACATGTAATCCCTGACAAAGATTAAAAAGGAAGGAAAAACAAACAAACAACTGTCAGGTACATGACTTTTCACATCTTCATAGCAGCTGAACTATTATCTCAACAAAAACAATAAAAGCCAAACATACCTTAGCTGCATTATAGTCCGTTATAACAGCTTCATAAAAGCTGTTGTCCTCCGGCCACCTAGTCCTAACTCTTTTCCCAATGAAAGGATTAAGTGTCGCTCCTTCCACAGGCTCTTTCCTAATTGCACCA
This sequence comes from Rosa rugosa, assembly GCF_958449725.1. Lineage (NCBI taxonomy): Eukaryota > Viridiplantae > Streptophyta > Magnoliopsida > Rosales > Rosaceae > Rosa > Rosa rugosa. The sequence continues at coordinate 677,801 of NC_084825.1, forward strand.
GATGAGACTCTATTAGAAACTTGACCCCTTCCTGAAGAAGGGTGCGGCTTTATTGAAGAAGCACCAGGTAAAATTTGACCCTGCGAACAATATGACATAATCAAAACAAACAATTACATAAATAAGTTGCAATTTTTTTTTATGTTTAACTCCATATATAAATAATCTTCAACTCACAGATTTATGTTTCTTGCCCTTGGCTACTGGGGCTGGGACTGGGACAGATCCTCTCTTTACATTGGATGAAGATGGCTGGTGGGATGTGGTTGATGGCTGTGGAAGAAATGGTGGTGATGGTCCAACAAAGGATTGCGAATGTATTGATTGTGTAGTCTTCTGTTTCTTCCGAGATGCAGAAACAGTAGGACTGGGCAACGGATCATGGACAGCTTGAACAGTACCGAGCATGCCTGTTTGAACCCCACCTCCCTGTCTCCACTCCCTGATGGCATCACCCAACACATCACCAATTAAAAGGCAAACGAGACTAAGTAACCAAAAACTAACAAATGTCCCATTCTCAATTAAATAACTAAAATAGTTTCTTGTATCTATCAAACCTTATCCTCTGCAGGACATCATCTGCATTAACCCGTCCCAGAAGTTCTCTGTGCTCCTCATTCGATAACCTCAACTCCTTTCTAAGTTCTGTTATCACACTTTCCTTTTCCTGAAGAAAATAAATTTCATGCAGTAATCATTTAAACCTGATCACACAAATAAAAGTTATTAGACCCATGAAAAAAAGAGTGATAAAAATACCCAAGTAATTTGATCAGCTTGAGCTTTAAAGGCTCTTAGAACTGAACTGTATGCTTCTTTTTCAAGCTGATGAATTTGTGCTTCCATGCCAGTTTCACCATACATCCTAGAATATGGGGCAGAACCCACAGCAGATCTTCCATTCCCTGCAACACGACCCCCTCTAGAAATTCTATTTTGATGTGATGGAGGAAGATCGTCATCAGTTCCTGCATTTAATTTTTCAGGAAGAATGCAACATATGATCAATAATAAGAATCGTATGAGATCTCTTACATTACTGTAGTTACAGAAATATTAAACCAGGAATTTGAAAAGACAAAAAAATCTACATTGGTTGCTATGCATGACAAACCAACAATCTGGTTTTACATTAAACGAATGCACCCAGATCTACTCAATTGTCCTTAGGTGCAAATGTAGAGGGAGAGATTTCAGAACTATATGTTTAATTTCTGGAAAAGACAAAAATCCAAGAACTAACAAAATTGGGAATTGGCAACTAAACTGAACTTAAGTAGTACATTCATGGTTCATAATCAATTACCACTTCATAACTAGTTTCTTTCTCATTCCTTTTTGTCTTACAGAAAACAAGATTATTTCTTTCTCATGCTACACCTTTAGTATGAACTTGTCTGCAGAACTCAAAACCCTACTAATGAATAGTTTGAACGTAGAAGAGTTGATTTTCAAACCCTACTTCCTCTTCAAGAACCTAAAAGAGCATAAATTCCATACATGTATTTACACAACAGGAACCCCAAGTTTCAAAAGTGAGGAAGGAAAGAATGAATGAAGTGAATTTGATACCATACATACAGCTGAAACAAAACCCTAAATTAGCAAGCCCAAAATCCCCAATCAGTGTTGGAAGAAGAAAAGGTAGAATCTTGAATAGAAATAAGAGAAAAACCCTAACAGGAATCCCAATTCAGCCCCAATTAGTGAATCTATGAAAGTGAACTCACCGCTGCTATCGTATGGCTCGTGCTCCATGGGCACTTGGTACCCTCCTCAAGCTAAACACTTGCTCACCCAAATCCAAAATATGCTCAGAGAGAGAGAGAGAGAGAGACCTCAGGGCTCGAAACGACGCCGCAGCGGAAAATAAAGACGGTGGTTTCCAATTCAAAGAGGGTGGTGTGTGGTCTGCTGGCAACTCAGTCTCAGACAAGTGTGGTGTGGCGGTCGGAGGCGAAATCAGTGTCGCTGGAGAGTCCAGGAAGAGAGACGCAGACGCAGTCTTGTCTTCTCACTCTGGTAATGGGTTCCGAGTCTTCCCTGTCTTTTTTTTTTTTTTTTTTGGTAAAATATTTTGATTTTATTTTCTTTTATGTAATTTGTCTCCAGGTAAGATCTTGATGATTTACTCATGATTTTTCCTTTTATTCAAAAACTTCTCATTGAATTAAAACTTGGAGTTTGAGAACAAGGAACGTATGAGAGGAAGGCTCAAATCTTAAATTCTTACACCCTCAAATATGTCAATATTTCTTACACTTTAGTTATCCAAAAACACAAATGAGTTTTTAAAAGTCCTCAAACATTATTGTTAACTCTTCATTTTTTTTTTTTTATGTAGGACTTTCCGTTTATACGTCTTAGTTTTTGTCTAGCAAAAATTATTCTATGCATCGATGGTGCAAGTGACCCAATACCTATTAGGTGATCTCAAACCTTGATAATTGTAGGTAACTATAACTAAAAGTGTACTTGATGTACGTTATCAAGCCGTACATTCATGTTAGTATAGGTGCATGTCGATGCTCTGAATTTTTATCTCTATTTAGCCACACAAGCCTAAATTAATTATTGCATTGCCCTTCTATCCTAATAAGTGTAAATAAGGTTGTTGATTCCAAAATGACCCAATAAAAGAACTCAAAATTTGCACAAAATAAAGTTATTCAAATTCACACGATTAGAAAGCAGGTCATTTGCATGTCAACCCACTAATAAAATGACCTATGTAACCCGTTTATTGAAATGTTTGAGTCAAGTTGTTAATAATCATGTTGGGTTTGTGTTTGCATTTTGACATGATTATAAAATTAATAGGTTGGGTTTGAATTTGTTTACAATGATACATTTCATACCTCGACATTATACGAACCCGACACAACCTGACCTATTGATAAACCGAGATCTTTAATGCATATGTAAGTGATTTTGTTAGAAAACAAAAATAATTGGAAGTTAAACTAGAAACTATTAACGTACTTTTAGCTTTTTTCAGATAATTTACTATATACTATTTATGTAACATCCCGAACCTAAATTTTACCTGTTTACTAGTCATTTAGACGGTAAACGACAATTACTTTCACTTTTTAATTTATTTCGATACTTTTAGTGGCCCTAAAAGTTGAATTTTTGTTCGGGTCAAAATTTGAGAAAATGTTCTTCATGAAAGTTGTAGAGGACGTTAAACCGAGCGCGTGCATATGTGGTACGTAAAAATCGGAGTTTGTATGCAAAAGTTATAAGCGAAAAACGAAAGTTACTGTTCATGATAAATTAGTATAAATTCAAATTTTTACTGTGTCTGGGTAAGTTTTTATTTTCTTCTTCTCTCTTCTCCTCCCATGTTCTCTCTCCTCTCTTCTCTCTCCTCTCTTCTCTGCAACTTCGGTCATCTCTCGAGTCCGGCCACCTGTGTGATGCCCCGGAAATTCGTATTTATTTTTCGAGGATTTTCTGGAATTTAATTAGTGGTTATTGGACGATTTCGTGGCTCGTGGATGGAGCAGAAGTGTTTCGGGCGGATAATTATTCAGGAAGTGTCATTTAAGGGGGGCGCAAGGGTTGATTTTTTATTCGTTGGAATTCTCTGAAAACTTCCTTCACGAAAGTTGTAGAGCGCGTCGATACGAGTTCGTGGACATGCGGAACGCGAGAATCAGAGTTTGTATGAAGAAGTTTTGGGCTTCGGAAAAACTTTCCATTTTTGTATAAAAGGACGAATTTTTGGGAAATTTGCAAAAGAGCCCAGATTTCCCCCTCCCGAGCCCGCGCGCAGCCAGCCACTTCGCCGGCGTCGTTCTCCTTCCTCCGGCCACCTTTTGCTTCGATTTAAAAGTGGGTTTTGCTCCCTCAATCCCCTCTAGAGGTCTGTGGAAGGATTGAAGAGAGATTCGAGCTGTGGAGGGAGCTACATCAACTGGAAGAGGACGTTTCGGGGACGAAATCACCTTGATCGAAGTTGGCGATTCCGGCCACCATAGCTGGTGGTTCTTGACGGCTTTTGGAGCCTTGAGGACGTGGATGCTTCTCCCAAAGTGGCTTGCATCGATTCAACTCGTGGAGGTCGAATTTTGGAATTGAAATTCTAGGGTTTCAATCAGTCCGATTTATTCTAAAGTACTTGACGAAGTATCATTGGACGGTTGTTTTGTGGTGTGGCTGCTTTGTTCTATATTGAAGACGCAGCGGGGAGTTTCGACGTGAGTAATCTCACAAGGTTCATTTACGAACGGAGTTACCATTATTGTTTTGGCGTTATTTGTTTAACTGCAAACTATAGATGGTATTAGTAGGCATTCCTGAGCGAATGACTACGTATATATATATTTACGTGAAATATATATTCTTGTGAGTGATGTGTGATGAGTGATGAATAATATGCATGATGGTGTTCATATTATTGTTGAAAGCAACTTTTCAGGAAACAATATTGTGGAAAAAGATATTTTTTATTGTTTGAAAAGTATTGATTTTGATGTTACATTTGTGAGTCAAGCGTGACTTATTTTAAATGTGTGGGTCCTTGTACCAAGAGCCACAAATGGTGAGCAGGGATGGGGAAAGCCGAAACTAGATGTTGTAACGTTTTTAGGTCGGGTGCGACTTACTTAACGTTTGATTAAAAGACCAGACGGGGTCTGAAAATCATATGTCACAGATGGTGACCAAGCCAGAAAATCGGTAATCACGTCCTTGGCTGGACGAGTGGTTATGACTTCAGTTAGAGCTTATGGGGGTAACGGTTGAGGTTGCTGGAGACTCATAAGTATGTAGTTTAAAGGAGAGTTCTGAGACTATTCTTCTTTTATTGTCTAGATGAGACTTGAATTGCTTCTTGATGGTTAAGTTAGCAAATAGAGCATTATCACAGCGGTGACTTATGTTGTCTCTTCGGTGGAAAGGACATGAAATGTTAGAAGGAATCATGGTTGCATTGTTTCTTTAAGTTGATTGTGTGAGTTGTTGATTGATGTTCATGAGTTACTCATACGGGCTTGCAAAAGCTTACCGGGTTTGTTGTGTGAAAACCCGGTGCACCATTCAAACGGTGTAGGGGTTAATTCTGTAGGTCAGGACAATCGCGGCTGATGCTGAGGTAGCGCCAATTGCAGCTTAACGGTAGGAAGCCATTTTTGTGACTTTACCGTTAATAAGACTTCCGCTTGTAGTGAGCTCTGAGGAGCATCTACGTTTTATTTTGTTGTTGACAATTTAATTCGTAAGTTTATGTATATATGACTCTGTGGAGCTGGTCAATATTGGAATAGTAGGTTCAGGGCATCAATATGTACTTGGTTTAAAAGGGAAAGAGTTCTAAGTATTTTGTATTAATGGCTGAACGATCACGCATATATAATTATGGGATTGTATATCGATTTTTATTTGTGTTAAAAATCAGGGGCGTGACAACCTGGAAGCGAACCGCGACCACCGTTGGCTTCCTCTCCTCCTCCTGGACACGCCTACGGTGGTAGCTCGCCGAGTCTTGGCCGAAAAACGAAGAACCAAGCCGTGGAAGTTCACTATAGCAGATTGAGGTCAACACCGGTTTCTCCCGATTCCGGCCACCACAGACGACAAACCTTAGTCCATTGGAAGTGCCTTGAGACGTAGATGATGCTCCCCAAGTATTTTGCAGCGATTTGAAGCGTGGAGGAAGAATCAAAGGTTTGAAATTCTGGGTATTATTCACGAATCGGGTTCAAGCTTCTCCTTAATTGTTAAGGTACTTCCAGTCGTTTTCTGGAATTGTTGTAGTTGAGAAAGTTGTTCATATGGTTGAGACGAAGCTGCTGCCAAAATTTGGTGGCCATTGGAGCTGGTGGCGGTGGCGGCGGCTGCGGCGCGTAGGGCAGCTTTTTAATTTTCAATTTTTAGCTAGTTAAATCCTATATTTGTTGTAGAAGTTGAATATGTGATTTTGGTGAATTTTGGAGAAGTTTGACATTGATTGTGAATTTTCGAAGTTTTGAGTTTTGGATGTCGATTTGTGGGAATCCGACCTTCGGATTTCCCTTGTTTCCACTATAGAATACTTGAATCGACGGATTGATATTAGTGGTGAAGTTTGGCTTGAATCCGGAAAGAAATGGAGATGTTGGTTTACGTGGGGTTTTCGGGTTTCGTTTTTGAATCGTATTTATTTGTCGATTTGTTGTTTAGGGAATATAATTGTGTACAGGACGAGGTACTAACTCATCACTCGACGAGGATCCTTACACTTGGATACCACGTTAGCCGTATACTGTGAGTGGACGTTTGATTTTAAATAATGCATGCAATTATTTTCTAAATTAAGTATTTATTTAATTAATTATCATATTATTATAATTTACTTCCGGAAAATTGATATTGGTTTATCTTGATTTTGATCTGGAAAATGGATTAGTGATTTAAATTATTGTTTTTAAGTTATTGAGCATATTATCCGAGTTTTTACATATTGAATTATTTGTTCGATTGGACTTTCGGATTAGAAATTGTTATGCTTGATTTTAAACTCATGATTTAGAATGATTTTCGACGAATTATTTTTCGAGGTGATTTCCGGAATTAAATATTGTTTTCATTGGTCAATTTTGAGTTTCCCAAAGGATCTTCGAAAATGGGATTTTCGTTGGGATTCATGTATTTATTTTAATCTCGCATATTGGTTTTATGAATTTGAGAATATTTTGGCGTGCGGGGCCACGTCGTTGGAATATGTATTTTTCTCGTGAGATATTGGGAAAACCTTACTGATTTTCGGTTTTCGTATGATTTTAACCCACCATACCTGGGTCATATATTTTATTGCTAGCTAGCCTATTAGTACTCCTCCCCGCTTACTATGTGTTTGGGGGTGAGTTGAGCAAAGCATGGGATGCTCAAGAATGTGGGACATTCCAACCCAAGCCTGGGAGGCTCCCTTACTCGTATGGTGATGACTTCTTCCCCATACTCTGTTGTTACTTGATTAGCGGGGCTGATATGTTCTCATGAGTTTTCGAGCTTAAAGAAATGTGTTTTATAAATGTTGCATGCATTGGATTTCTTTATAAAGGCATAAATGTGGGAAAGTATAAACTCCCTATTCTTTACAATTATTTATTTTTGTCCACTCATGCTAACGTTTTTATCTACTTTCTCCTGGGCCATTCGGTTTCAAATGCCTAGTTTGCAGGCTAGGCTAGTTGAGGTCGGGCGTACATGGAGTTGAGGCATAGTCAACAACACAACTTCCGCATGTCCATTTTATCCATGTTTTGCTTATTTACCTTTCATTCTAGAATTGCTCTGATAACTTGTGAGATGAATGTTATTAAGTTGAGATTTGTACTTGTAAATGGGAGATGTTGAGATTTGGGGAGTATGGTGGCTCCAGGAGATTAAGGATGGATAGTTTAGAAGTGTAAAATGTCTTTCTACAAGTTTTGGGTAGTCCATTTTTAGACAAAGTTCTGCCAAATTTTTGGTAGAATTTCTTGTAAGGTGGGTCCCGCAGGGCCACTTCGGATTTCAGGATGAAATCCGAGGCGGGTCCTGTCAACTTGTCAGTTCACTGTTCATTGGCTTAGTAATAGTACTGGCTTGAGCCGAGCCGGCACTGTGAAATGACTATTTTCCCTTTGTTTCCGACCTAGGTATAAAAGTTCCCTTCAGGCGCACACTACACCAATTTCGGAATCAGACAACACATATCAGACGACAGCAAACATTTTAACTGTCGTCTGATTTAATCAGACGACAGCAAGAAATATTATGTCGTCTAAGTTTTCGAATTAGACAACAGTTTTTTCGTGGCTCTTTTGCAATAGCATTTCAGACAATGGTTGATTTTTTTGATGTTGTCTGAATTAATTCATTCAGACAACAGTTATTATGTGATGTTGTCCAAGATTCATTTATACAATGGTTGATTTTTGCTGTTGTCTGATTATTTTCAGTCACACAACTGTTATTAGGTGTCTGTTGTCTGATATCTCGTAAGTCAATGGCTACTGAAAGATGTTGTGTGATTTAAGTGGTTCAGACAATGGTTTTTAATTTGTCTGTTGTCACATGAGTTTCAGACAATGCACCTTATTTGATGTCGTCTGAGTTTTAGATTTTTTTTTTTCGATACAATCAATAGCTGACTTTAGTTAGGGTTTGACTTATACTTTAACACTTTAAAACTCTAACACTTTCAACTCTTTCCCTCTCCATTCCATCGAGCAAAACACCCACTCCCGCCTCCAGCTGAAAATCACTCTCTCTCTCTCTCTCATCCCTCCGTCCCGCCCTCAGCCTTCCCTCAGTCCCGCTCTCAGCCCCGCCCTCAGCCCGCTCTCAGACCACGAACCCGTCTCTACTAAGCAGTTTGAAGGTAGATCTTCTCAAACTTAACCTCCATCAACAACAGCTTCATGGTCTGGAACCCGCCGGAGTTCGTCCGGGACCTTTTGCCCAAGTACTTCAAGCACAATAACTTCTCCAGTTTCGTGAGGCAGTTGAACACTTATGTATGTGTTTTCATTCTCTCTCTCTCTCTCTCTCTCTTTTTCTTAGCTGTTCAAGGTTTATGCCTTTCCATTTGGTGATTGATTTTGTCAATGATTAAGCCTATCTTTGCAATCTGGTTTATTATTTGCTAAAATATAATCCGGAGTTAGGTGTATGAGGGTGCCGAAAAGAAACCAAGATTGTATGGATGATGGGGAAACCTTGAGAAAAGAGAAGAAAAATTAGTGTGAATCCTGAAATCCTTTTCGATATCATGTCCCAGTAGGTTGTTAAGAGATTTCAGGCAAATAGGCTTGAAGTGCGAAGTGTTAGATCTGTTTTTTTTTGGGTTGCCCAAGCTCTATTCCGACTCATTCACCCTGCTCCAGATTAATAAGGCAAAAGGATTCTGCGGCAGAAAGCAAGAAAGAAGAAATTAGAAAAAAAAAAAAAAAAAACGCAGTTGCACACGATCTCCAGATTAGAGGAGAACTGCCCAGGCACGATCTCAACACAGACGGAGGCTCAGGACGACGTGGGAATTGATCGGAGTACAAATGGATTATGCAAATGGAATTGCCCGGGCACGATCTGCATCAGTACTCATTCCTCTTCCAATTCACGGTTATTGCGAACATAGAAAACAAACACAGAAAATAGAACAGAGCGGAATCAAACCCAGAAGGAGGGGAAAGAGAAAGAAACAAATCGGCTGACAGTTTGCAGACTTGATAATTCCCATTGGGTAATTTTCAAATTTCATTTTTCATTGATTTTCAGATTCAATTGGTTATCTTTTCAGGTTTTCTATAATCCAATCCACGGGTTATTGACATGGGTGAAACCTGTCATTGGATTACGTTTAATACTTGAACGGTTAGTTCAGTTCATCTCTATTCAAAACTAATTGGCTGTTCATACGCCTTCACAATCTCATATTCACTTGGTTTTTTTTTTTGTCAAGAATAATTGTGAAGTTTGCTGTGATCCTTGGGTAATTCAGAAGTTTGCTGTGATCCTTGGGTAATTGATTTCAAGTATGTATATTCACAATTTTGGTTCGTTTGTTTACAGTTAGTTTCAAATGAATAAATTCTTTTACTTATGGAACATGTGCATTACATTTATTTATCTTTGGGCTTTGTTTTGCTCAAGTAGTAGGCAAATCCACTTGAGCATTCTTTTAAGGTATATTTGTGTTTGTGTTCTAAATTGTGCTTCAGTTGTGTTATTCCTAAAGGAACGAATTGTTTTGGGGTTTGTGTGTGAAGGCTATTACATTACATGACTACAAAATATGTTTTAACCATGTATGTACAGGTTACAAACTCCCTTAAATTTCAAGCTTCAAGAACTGGATCTGATTGTTAAGAGTAAGTTTCAGAGCATGGGTTTGGGTCCACAATTCTGATGGTGAAATATGAATGTTGATGTCATATTGATTGTTTCCGGTAAAAGTCTTGAATCCGTTTCTTTATGTGATTGCAGCTAGATGTGCAGTACCTTCATCTTAATGCAGCTATTGATTCCAGCATAGGCCTTAACCCAGCCCCTCTTTTTACAGTTACCAACAACAATTGGAAGTAAGGATATTAGTTTGTTTGGTGAAATTGGAATTGAAGTCCATATTAGGTATGCCATTACATGCTTGATCAACGATTCAGTTGGTTTGTAGTTTTCGATTGCATAAATTTATGATGCATTAGCAATTAAGGAAGAATTGCTCGAAGCTGTGAGGAATTAAGGAGCATATTGAACAAAGGTTATTAACTGATTTCTACAGTCTGTCCATCTTTCTAATTTTTCTTTGTCAATTTTTTTGTTATCACTAAAATAAAATAAATGTTATGTTCACTATATACGTAGGAACTAATTGGTTCTGCAGATTAGGGAGACGAAGGGACCAAGAAATTGAAGGCAAGAAGGAAGAGCATAAACTGACATGGTGATGAATCTAGCTCCCATTCTTCTTCTTTCTTCCTGTTTGTTTGTTTGTTTTTTTTTTTTTTTTGGTTTTTTAATTAGGCTCTTTGGCTTAGGTTATGTGCTATGAGTTACTTTTGTTGGATTTAGTAAGATAAACCACTAAGAAGGGAAGTTGTCTAGACAACTGTGCTCAATTATGGTCAGATGGCATGCAAACTGTGTTCTTTTTATTGTTGAATTCTCATACAGCAATTACAATTACCAAAATCATGCAATACCATATGAATCTTATAATCTGTAATATCATATCCATTTGTTTGTTGAATCTCTAATAGATGTTGGTTGTTGTTGTTGTACTAACTGTGTTTATAAGTTCATGCCTTCTGTGTATTAAAATTCTTCTTTTAAATATATTTACTTTTGATTTGTGTAGAAAGACAACTCATAGGGGTAGAACTGAAAGCAGATCGATAAGGACCTGTTGATCCATATTCAAGGTATGCTTTGCTTTGTTGTCGATCCATATATATTTGTGGATCCATATATATATTTCTGTTTTTTTTTTTTTTTTTCCTTTTGTCTTTCTGATGCTTCAATAATCATGGGTTACTTGCAGCATGTATATATGAATGGCAGATTGGACAGTAGATATAAAATCATGCTCAGCTAGCAAAACTGAAAGCAGATCGATAAGGACCTATTGATCTATATTCAAGGTATGCTTTTTGTTTCAGTTGTCTCGAAGTGTTAGATCTATATTCCATAAACTTATGCTTTGCTAAGATCTTAGCAGGTAGAACTGAGTAAATTCTTGTAAGAACTCTAATTTGCATTTGATTAATTGAACGCCTTTATCTCTAATATTTCTACAATCTCTTTACAGCTTCTTAAGATATATAATACTAATATATAATGTATTCACTCATCTCTACATTATTATATGCAAGTTCTTACCGAGGGTAAACAAAAGGATGTACTTAAAGCTGCCGGTACATTGTTTTCACATATTTGTGAGGTTTAGGCAAGGTTAATGTGCATCACATTTATGGACAAGTATCATGGGGGTTAATGTTGGGATAGAATGACTTTGTTGGATATATGGATGAATGTATCGAATCTTTACATAAATAAATGTGTTTTGGGTTGTCATTTGGATCCCATATATGCAGAATGTAGGTCTTTTGAATGTCTCTCGGACCATTCTATTCCAACTAAAAACTATTGTCCAATAATTGATCATCATAAAATGCCTAACAAAAACTGTTGTATGAGTCATCTAACTATAATACTTTAAGGGCTAAAAGAACGAGAAAGCCATTGTCCAGCAAAACAACAAACAATGGTTTTTTTTTAGAAATCTATAGTATCAATAATAGATAGACAATGGGATTTGCAAGTACATATTGTCTGATCAAGCCTTCAGACAACAGCAAGCATATAAGCCCCTGTTGTCTGGCACAGCCTTCAGACAACAGTAAGTATATAAGCTGCTGTTGTTCTTCGTGGTATTCAGACAACAGACATGATAGTAGCTGCTGTTGTACTAAACTTTATCAGACAACAGTAAGTATATAAGCTATTGTTGTTCTTCGTGGTATTCAGACAACAGACATGATGGTAACTGCTGTTGTACTAAACTTTATCAGACGACAGTTTTCTGGTATTGTCTGATTATATATCAGACGGCATTGAGATAGACAACAGCAATGCCTATAATAAGACGACAGTGAAAAACTGTCGTCTGATTGAAAAATTGGTGTAGTGTGCGCAAGCTGCTCTTTTTCCCTCGCGCTCCTCTCTCTCTCTCTCTCTCTCTCTCTCTCTCTCTCTCTCTCTCTCTCTCTCTCTCTCTCTCTCTCTCTCTCTCTCTCTCTCTCTCTCTCTCTCTCTCTCTCTCTCTCTCTCTCTCTCTCTCTCTCTCTCTCTGACAGGACCCGCCCCCGAATTTCACCCTGAAATCCGAAGTGGCCCTGCGGGGTCCACCTTAGAAGAAATTCTTCCAAAAATTTGGCAGAACTTCCCCTAAAATGGACTACCCAAAACCTGTAGAAAGGAAATTTACACTTCTAAATCACTCATCCTTATTCTCCTGGAGCCACCCTGCTCCCCAAATCACAACATCGTCCAATTCACATAACACAAAACGCAACTTGAATAACATTAATCCCACAGGTAATCAGAGCAATTCTAATAGAAAGGTAAACAAGGAAAACCTAATTCAAAGGCCAACGCGGAAGCCATGCTGTTGACTATGCCTCAATTCCATGTACGCCCGACCTCAACTAATTTCGCCTGCAAACTGGGCATTTGAAACCGAAGGGCCCAGGGGGAAAGTATTGAAAAAAAACACGTTAGTGTGAGTGGACAAAAATAAATAATTAAGATGATTTAAATGAAGCAAACTTGAATACTCTCCCACTTATTTAAATTTATAAAACCTCGATGCATGCAACGTTTATAAAACATATTTCTTTAAACTCAAAATCTCGTGAAAACATACCAGCCTTGCTGGTTAAGAGAAATCGGACTAGGCCCCGCTAGTCAAGTAATAATAGGATATGGGGAAGAGATATCACCATACGGGTAAAGGAGCCCCTTAGGCTCTACCTACCCTCGACTGCCACCCACACATAGATTGTGTGAGGAGGAGAACTAATAACCTCGACTACCACTCACGTGAGGAGGAGAATAAACTACCTCAACTGCCACTCACAAACACAAAGTAAGTGAGGAGGAGACCTAGTATTGGACCCCGGTATGGTAAGGAAAACAATCGAAAACCAGTAAATCCATAAATCCATAAAGCTTCCCCAATATCTCACGAGAAAAGATATCTTCCAATGACGTGGCCCCGCACGCCAAAATAGTCTCGAAGTCATAAACAAATGGGCAAGAAATAATAAATAATTATAATTTCCTTAGGAAATCCCATTTCCGATAATATTCCAGAAAATCTCAAAATCATCATTAAGGCATTCCCAATGCCAAAACCGAAAGTCAATAAATAAATAAGAAATATAACTCCAACGAAATTCCATTTTGAAAATCTTTCAGAAATCTCAAATCGACGAATAGAAATATATTTAATTCCGAAAACCACCTCAGAAATAATTCGTCGAATATCCATATCAATCATAAATTCAAATCCGAGCATAGAAACTCACGTTCGAAAATCATGATGGAAAATCCAATGAAAATTCCAATAAATATTCAAAACCAAATAATATCCGAAACTAAATAATATGCTCAAAGAATAATATGATAGTTAAATAAAGCATTAATTTAAGAAACAATGCATGCATCAATTCTTAAAAACAAAAGTCCACTCACAGTACTATTCCGACGATCACGTAAACGAGTTCCTTCGTCGAGCAGTAGCTCGATACATCGCCCTGTACAATATTATAATTCGTGAATAACGATTCGGCAATTAAATACGATTCTAATATCTTGTCCTCCTAAATCAAACTTCCAATTTAACCAAAACTTCATCATTAACACCAATTCTTTAATTCAAAGTTTCTAGGGCAAAGTTGAGAGAAATCCAACGGTGGAATTCTCGAAAATCAATAACCAAACTATTGAACTTTGGAAAAATTCCGATCAATATCCAAACCTCCTCCAATTTCCACCAAACTTCACATACAAGCTCCACAACATTTAGGATTTAATTGGGCTAAAACAGAAAATTAAAAACCTACTTTACTCGCCTCCACGCGCCACCCACAGTGGCAGCGCGTGGGCCCCACGCGCCGGCGGCCAACACCTCTGATGGCCACTAAATTTTGGCAGCAGCAACATCACAACAGACCCAACAATTTTCTCAACTACATCACAATCCAATTTTACCTTAAAGCACTCAAAATTGGCCGGTGAAGAAAACCCAGAAAAACCTCCGAACCCTAGAACTTGAAATCGTCGATTCGACCTCCACACTGCAAATTGAAGTGAATGGCCTTGGGGGAAATGATCACCGGCTTGAGGCGCCCCTACGGTCCCAATTTGGTGGTCGGAAACGGCCGGAAATGGCTGAATCGCCGGAAAAGCTCAAACTGCCCCCATGAAGTTCTTTGCTTCGATTCGAGGTTTTCCGGTCAAATTGCCGAAATCCAAGGGCACTAGCGTCAAGAGGAGGAAGAGGCGATCACGTGGTGGCCGGTTGCCCGCCGGTTAATGGCCGGACGGCGGCGAATCGAAGGGGATAAGGAATCGCCCGAAGAGGAAAGGGGAGAGATCGGGGGAGAGGAGAGAGAAAGGTGGGGGTTTCCGGATTTGGAAACCTACCACAGTAAATTTTCATTATTTATACAAATTTCTACCATGAACAGTAACTTTCTTAATTCACTCATAACTTTCGCATATGAACTCTGATTTTTACGAACCACTTATGCACACGCTCGGTTTAACGTCCTCTACAACTTCCATGAAGAACATTTTCTCAAATTTTGACCCGAACAAAAAGTCAACTTTTAGGGCCACTAAAAGTACTGAAATGACAGTAAAAGTGAAAGTAGTTGTCGTTTACCGTCCAAATGACTAGTAAACGGGTAAATTAAGATACGGGACGTTACACACTCTCTCTCTCTCTCAAATTTAAACGCTCTCAAATCTCGATCAAAAATCTGGATCAAATCTCTTCATTGAGATTGAGCCAGTTGCATCGCTTTGATTTTTCAGTTTTGTTGATAAGCTTTGAGCTTAATATGGTTGCAGAAGTCATCGAGATGAAAGTACCTAGGGAGATCATATCAAAGTACTTGAGCATTCCCTAACCCGCAGCAACGCGCGAGCGCAAATTCTAGTCTTAATACTATAATCTTGCTCCAACCATAAACTATTACTTATTTTTTAAAATAATATTATTGACAACAATATCAGAAAATTGAAATAAATTGTAACCTTAAAAATCATATTTATTCTCGCCTCCTAGTGATTTTTGTATGATAAGAAATTTGTTGCCCAATGCCCATCTTATTTAATGAAATTTGTTGCCCAGTGCCCATCTCTATCTCTATTTTAGGAGTGCAGATAAGACCATTGTTGGAACAAATGGCGAGAGCTTTTTCTTTTGACATTATAGCGGTGCCTCCTTAGGGTTGCTTCAAAGGAGACCTATGACGCCTCCAGATATCTCTTTGTCTCAGTTCAATCCTCGTTGCAAGGACGATTGGGCTGCCGGTTTCTTGGCAACTCTAGTAGATTGGCTCGACTTGGGGTTTTGACCATGGCGAGGATGGGTCTGTGTTCTAGGAAGGAGATCCGCAATCGGACTCGGGCGACATCTTTCTTTCTATAGAAATTGGCAGAGTTCCGATGACGGAGCAGGCCTAACTCTCGTCAGTCTGGTTCCGACCAGATTCAACATGCAATGGCCTGAGATGGGGCGTCCTCATGGTGCACCAGGAAGCTATGGTGATG
Source organism: Rosa rugosa (assembly GCF_958449725.1). Taxonomy (NCBI): domain Eukaryota; kingdom Viridiplantae; phylum Streptophyta; class Magnoliopsida; order Rosales; family Rosaceae; genus Rosa; species Rosa rugosa. The sequence continues at coordinate 693,617 of NC_084825.1, forward strand.
GGGCATTGAAAGCTTTTCGATGCGGTGACTTCAAGTGTTTGGTGGCGGAGCAATCCAGGAGCACGAGTGCACGACACTGTTTGGTCGCTAAGGGCGTCAAGCTTGCCTGGGCCTTTTGGGCTTACTTACTCCGTTTGGGGCTGGAATGAGGTCTTTGCCTCTATGGGCCTTAAAAGAAGTGGGTCACCCTTCAAGTGCTAACTTTTATTTACTTTGCCTATAGTATTGTTGTAGTACTCGCTTTAAATAAGTAAGCGATAAATTCCGAATATAGTTGGTCTATCCTATGTATCACTGTGGTTTTTACCATGAAGCATTGTTTTGTCCATTGTGAGACAGCAGGTGGGTATGTATTGGCCATTTTGGCATGAGTTTTCATCAATGAAGTTATCAGTAATTCAAAAAAAAAAAAAAAAAAAAAAACAAGGGAGAGACCATTATTGGAAGTAATTTATTCTAGTTTTTTTGTATATTTTATTTTGGAGCTCATTTGATAATCCATTAACAAGAACTCATTAGAAGGTAAACAGGTTTCCTCTAAGACCTTCTCACCTTAAATTCAAGAGGAAAGAAAAAGTTCAATTTTAGAATTAGACTGTAAATAAATTGTAGAAACTGTTAAACAAATATATTAATTTTTTTTATCTCGAAACACTAGCTACTTCGATTAAAGTTGGCGCAACAAAAACTTTGTAGAATGAATTATTAAACTTATACACACTTTACTTAGTAGTGAAGAAACAACTATGGATGCATGGATCGATACAGTAAGTTTCAGCATATTGAACTAAAAGGAGAAAGGACTTGGAGGTACAGATACATCAACCACTCCTTCGAGCATTTGTGTAACCTTCTTCATTGTGGGTCTCAAAGATGGATCCTCTTGTATGCACCAGATTGCCACCATTACTAGCCTCTCCAGCCTTTTCATGTCATTTCTGGCCTCCTCATCGTCCCCGATCATCTTGTTTAATCTCCTCTGCTTGTAGCAATCATAAACCCAGTCAGTTAGTATCTTTTCTTCTTCATTTTTCCTTTCCATTTCGAGGCTCCTCCTGCAACAGATAATCTCAAACAGCATCACCCCGTAACTGTAAACATCAACCTTTGCAGTAACTGGAGTATTTCTGAACCATTCTGGTGCAACATACCCTCTGGTCCCTCTAATGACTGTATGAGTCAGAGTTTGATCACTTAGCAGAAGCTTTGCCAATCCGAAATCCGAAATCCTTGCTGTGAATGAATCATCGAGAAGTATGTTGTGGGGTTTGATATCACAGTGGATGATCTGCGTGCTACACTCGTCGTGCAAGTACATGAGCCCTCTTGCAATACCAAGCGCAATTTGGATTCGTTTGTTCCAATCAGGCCTTGAAATCCCAAACAGAAAGCTAGCTAGTGTTCCATTGCTCATAAACTCATAGACTAGGAGTCTATTTGCCCCTTCATCACACATGCCAAGCAGTCTGACGAGGTTTTTATGATGGGTCTTGGCTATTGCACTCACTTCTGTTTTGAATTCCTTTTCACCTTGTTGTGCCACCTTGTCCAACTTCTTGATCGCCACATAGTTTGTTGAGCTTGGAGATGATATGACTCCCTTATACACAGTGCCAAAAGCCCCTCTTCCAAGTTCTTCTCTGAAACCATCTGTGGCTTCTTCGAGCTCTTTGTAAGTAAAACCGCGTAGATTTGCTTCTAAGATACTGGATGTGCTAGTGATAACCCTATGTGTTTTTCGGTATGTGTAGAAAACAAGCAAAGCAATTGCTGCAACCAATAGGAAGTTGATAAACACAGAGCTACCTAGAAGGAGTGCTCCTACTAAGATGAGAGTTTTCTGATCTTTCTTTTCTGTGTTTGAATCTCGAGATGCAGGCTTCTCAAAAGCATCAGATTTTGGCATTTTGATGAGAGCCTTGCCATACTCATTCCAGTCCTGCCTTCCATTGGAGAGTGGCAGTTTCTTCTTCCAGCAGCTCCCAGCTCTGACAACAGCTACCACACAGTTACAATCATCGAGGCAAGACCTGCTACAATCATCTTCATTGAGTTGCTGCAATACTTCAAAGTTTGAAGAAGAGGGCCAGAAAGTATTTGGTAGCTCATGCATCACATATACATCTTGTGGCTTTGAATCACCTAGTTCACAACTGTGCATCCTGTTTTGTTTGCAGCCGCGCAACTTATATTGGGGATCTAAAGCAGAAAAGCCAGGAACGCATTCACAAATTGGCCTTGTGTTTGCATCAAGTCTGCAGTAACTGTTATATCCACATGGCCCGCCGCCCTCCTCTCCAGTTGAATCGAAGGCGAAGCAAATGTTTTCTGGGATAGACCACAAAGAGGACCAGGATGTCCCGCTCCCATTTTTTGGATAAGCATATAGGGTAAAAAGCCCATCATAATCTAGTGTTGCTCTGTAATAGTAATCTCTTGATGGCGATGCGGTTTTGTTTGTGAGGGTTACTATATTTCCATTCCGCAGAACAACGTTGATATGACCCGACTCATTGAAGGCTAGCTGATAGCCAGAATTCAATTTATCAGCTGCATCAGATGTATTGCTTTTGTAGTAAGCTTTATATTCAAACTCCGTAGGCAAGGCTATGGGGTACAACTCAAGATTACCGGCTGGTTTAAATTGGAGTTGAAACTTCCCCTTTGAGTAGTTGCTTGCAGTCTGCCTAGAAGATAGCGTTTCTCCAATTTCCAACACTCGGGTTGGTAAAATGGTGTCTCTGGGGTCTTTGAAGCTCTGCCATAAAGGAGCTGAATTCTGGTTTGCTAGAACAAAGTTACCTGAGTCAAGCATGGCAGCATAAGCAACTCCACTAATAACAGGCTGCGGCCAGATTTCCTCTTTCCGAGGGCCAGTGAGCCTGAAATAACCATCTTTTGTGAGCTCCACTTTGGATCCTTTTGATGCTGGATTGTCTCCATTTGCATACCAAACAAGAGTCTTTTCTGGAATCTTGTCATACCAAATGGCAAGCAAGAAGAGGTCCTGATCACCAATACGGCGAAACCCAAACGCAAATTCTCCGGAGGGAGATTGCCACGAAAGAGAGTTGTCTGATGCACTTAGGGACAACCCCAAGCTTATATTTGCAGTTTGAGCAGCAGGTACACAAAATGGTTGGACGATAAGGTACAGCGCAAGCAAGTGGAGAACAGAGAAGGCCATTTAATTTTATGGGATACAAATCTGATCAAGTTAGGGGTCTTACATTTATAAACAAGAAAATAACAATAATAAAATAAAAAATAAAAAAAATCTAGGTTTAGGGTATGGATGAACATGCTGCATTGCTGCGTATGTAATTGCTGCATTCTATGACAAAACTTGGTTTTCATTTCCTTACTTCTGCTTTATTAGTTGTGACACCTCTGTTTGGATCTGTGAACATGTGTCTAGATTTCAGAAACTGACGACTCCCGTGTCTTGAGTCATGGTCGACTTGTCAATATTTTTGTTTGCTCATCAAGAGATGCCTAGAATATGCATGCCGTAGAGTTGCTGGCGGAACGCTGTCCACGCTTTTGACAGTGGCGCATTCAGGAGGGAGTTTGTCAGGGGACGAATTTGAATTTGTCCGGAGGCAAACTTGAACTATAATAATTAGTAGGGAAATTTTTAAGAACAGTACATGAATTTAATGCCGTAGAGTTGCTGGCGGAACGCTGTCCACGCTTTTGACAGTGGCGCATTCAGGAGGGAGTTTGTCAGGGGACGAATTTGAATTTGTCCGGAGGCAAACTTGAACTATAATAATTAGTAGGGAAATTTTTAAGAACAGTACATGAATTTAATGCCACTCCGAATTAAGGTGGCCAACGTTTATAAAACCCAACATAAGTACATGGACTTTTAAACCCGACCCAGTTTTCATACATGTTACCACACAGTTTGATAACAGCTACCACACAGTTACAATCATCGAGGCAAAATCTGCTACAATCATCTTCATTGAGTGGCTGCAACTCTTCATAGTTTGCAGAACTGGGCCAGAAAGTATTTGGTAGCTCATGCATCACATATACATCTTGTGGCTTTGAATCACCTAGTTCACAACTGTGCATCCTGTTTTGTTTGCAGCCGCGCAACTTATATTCAGGATCTAAAGCAGAAAAGCCAGGAAGGCATTCACAAATTGGCCTTGTGTTTGCATCAAGTCTGCAGTAACTGTTATATCCACATGGCCCGCCGCCCTCGTTTCCAGTTGAATCGAAGCAAATGTTTTCTGGAATAGACCACAAAGAGGACCAGGATGTCCCGCTCCCATTTTTTGGATAAGCATATAGGGTAAAAAGCCCATCATAATCTAGTGTTGCTCTGTAATAGTAATCTCTTGGTGGGGATGCGGTTTTGTTTGTGAGGGTTACTATATTTCCATTCCGCTGAACAACATTGATATGACCTGACTCATTGAAGACTAGCTGATAGCCGGAGTTCATTTTATCAGCTGCATCAGATGTATTGCTTTTGTAGTATGCTGAATATGCTTGCTCTGTAGGCAACGCTATGAGATACAGCTCAAGCGTACCTGCTGGTTTAAATTGGAGTTGAAACTTCCCCTTTGAGTAGTTGCTAGCAGTCTGCCTAGAAGATAGCTTTTCGCCAATTTCCAACACTTGGGTTGGTAAAATGGTGTCTATAGGGTTTTTGAAGCTTTGCCATAAAGGTACTGAATTCTGGTTTGCAAGAACAAAGTTACCTGTGTCAAGCATGGCAGCATAAGCAACTCCACTAATAACAGGCTGGGGCCAGATTTCTTCTCCCCGAGGGCCAGTGAGTCTGAAATGACCGTCCTTTGTGAGCTCCACTTTGGATCCTTTTGGTGCTGGATTGTCTCCATTTGCATACCAAACAAGAGAGTTGTCTGATGCAGTGAGAGACGAGCCCAAGCTGATATTTGCAGTTTGGGCAGCAGCTACAAAAAATGGTTCAATGACAAGGTATAGGCCAAGTAGGTGGAGAACAGAGAAGTCCATTTTGGGACACAATCTGAAGAGCACAGTGGGTTTGTACAACAAGGTAACCAAGGGTCTTACATATTTAGAAAAATTCTTGGGTGCCATTTATGTTATGAAACGTGTCGGAGCGAGTTTTCTTTGGCTGCATATTTGGTGCATGAAAAAATTTGGTTTTGATTTCCTTATCTTTTGGGAGTCCAAAAGCTCAGTACATGTGTTTGGATCTGTGTACATGTGTCCAGGCTATCTTAAAATTCCAGAAGCTTACGACTCTTGAGCCTTGACTAATGACTAGTGAAGGTTGACTTGTTATGACGGATGGCTGGCTATTCAATATTTTTAGTTTGCTTTTCTTTGATTATTCATTGTTGCCACCTACTTTGAAGTTTGAATATTACTGAGCCAAGTAGAAACTAGAAGAAAGCCAAGATTGAACAAAGACCAAATTTTCTGGGCAGATTATTGATATGGACTTCCAAGCTGTACAGATAAGATGCACTGAATCAACTGGGCAGGTGAAAAGGAATTCCCCCCCTAGCATCACCCCAAAATGTCTAATACTCTGTGTTCTGAAACTCTCCTAAAGATTAATTTGATCATTCAATCAAAAGCAAATTGACTACGGGTGTGAAGTTATTTTGGTGCGTGATGCCACTCTTGGTCTGAAGAGAAATTGACAACCACGAAGAAGACTGAAGTATGAAGAGAATACAAACCAACGAGACCAGCATCCTAATTGCTGACATAACAATATTTGTGGTAAGAAGGAACCAACAGTACAGTGTCCGCTACTGTCTTAGGTTTCGATAGAGGGTATATGTTAGTTGCGTCTTCTTCCGGCCATGGGTGGTGACTCTTCCAATAGCCATAATTTACCACTTATGCACATTACGTGTAAGAACGCCCAGAATTCTGAACTACCTGAATTCTTTGTAGCTTGTCACTTAAAGTATAAAAATCACAACAGGAAATTCTATTTGCAACCCGAAGGCTTAACGTCTTAGGCTCTAATCCTAGGGGCTTTTGTATTTAACTTCCTTGTTCTCTAGTCTTTTCGTGTCAAAAATAAAATTAAAATAAATATGTAATAAATAAAATACCAAAGGCTCAACTCTCACCCTAAATGACATGTCATGCTATCAGTGCAAATGTCAATGCTAAGAGCCATTGAGGATTATGTATGAACCATCATTTGACAAGTAACTAATTAAATGCTCTCATGAAAAGAACTAGCAACCACATATTGGCCAACTCAACTCTTGACAAAAGAACTACAGCTAACCTATAAAACACAGATTATTTTCTTAGCCAACAATCGACATATGCAGCGTAAGTATACACTTGAAGTCTGTCACATAGTCCAGAGAAACATGTGTACATGTTCTACCGCAGAAGAGGCAGAATAAAATCTATAAAACACCAGCACTCAAAAGCACAAATCAAATTCAAATCAAAGGCATGCATCTCTTACTTTCCACCCTCACTTACCTCGGCATTGTTGCCAACAACAATGTCAGGGTTGTCATCAAATACATCCTCATAGCAACCATTCCAGAAGGCCATAATTAGAAACCAGCCCATCCAGCAGGTTGAGAAGCTGGCTTGCTCTCCATAGCCTTTGTGTCACCAAAACGCTGAGAAATATTTCCTTCACCCATAGGTCTTGATATTTGGGTGCTTCCAGTGGGCGCAGCAGAAAAGCTCTCTGTTCCAAAACCCCACGAGTCAAAACCAGTATTTACTTGAGTCGTAGCTTGCTTGTTCTGGTGACCATTTCTTGTCCTGACAGATTTGACAGTGTTGTCCGTTGAAGAAGGCTGCGGTTCTGCAAATGGCTGCCATGACTTTGTCTCTGGACTCGGAGTTTTCCGGTCAGATTTATCCTGCTGGAGTTCCCAAATGGCTCCTTCTATCTTCTCCCTCTGCTGCAAAAATGATAAATTCGATCAAATAATAACATAATAGACAGAAAACAATAAAAAGTCAAAACAGTTTGGGTACAAACTTTTGAAAACAGTACCGGTGGGGTTGCAGATGACTGAATGCCAGGTGACATTTGATTTCTCAAAGCATCTTTATTCGGTGAAGGTGTTCTAGCGGCAAGCGTCTGCTTAAGCTCCTGCAACTCTTGCCTTTGAGATCGGCAGATGGCTGATAGCTTTTCAAATTTGGAAGTTATTTCAGCCTTTTCTATGTTGGCTTGGTTCAGCTGCTCCTTCAATCTCTCTACTTCAGTCTCTAATGCTCCTTCTTTTCCTGATTTGCTATTACTAGCTCCCACGCTGAGTTTATTAGTATCAAATTCAGCAACAAACGAGTTAAATGCATCATCGTGAAAACTAGTTGCACTCTCAGGCTTGGATGCCTTTGGCCTCTCAGCACCATGGTCAGTATCCTTCTGGAAGAAATTTATTTCAATGTCCTTTGGAAATCCATCTTCATGCTTGTGCGATTTCACGTGTGAGTTTCTTCGTGCAGCATAGGTTGGTGTATTTTCCACTTTTGCAGGGGCACTGTTCTTGGGTAAAGGATGATTAGAATCATCAAACTTAGGTACAGCCTTTTCTTCAGCAACAACTGAATCCTCAGCATGCTGAGTGGACCAGAATGCACCAAGTGGCCCTCCACCTCCCCCTGCCTTGGACATATTTGACGGTTGTGATGGATTTCTAGCTGATTCTCCCACTGAAGGTGGTGGGGGTGGGCTTCTACGAGGCATTTCAGGCGACTTGTTTGCGGGCCTTGAAAAACCTGCAGATTTGCAATAATACAGTCACTTCAAAACTGAAAGCTTCATATATTTTATTAATTTCTCTGGTTGCAATTAATACTTTTGATGTAGTTTTAGTAAAGTAGCAAGACACTTAAAAACTAAAACCAGGTTTTCTTTGAAAAGGAAAAGGCTAAAAGTAAGGTCTAAACTTCATGTCAAGTACTTGAGGAATAAAAAGCAAATTGATACCAAAGAAAAAAGTTTAAGCTACATTTTCAAAAATAAAAAATAATAGATAAAATAAATAAAGAGAAAAAAAAAAAACAGAAAGAAAGAAAACAAAAAAAACAGAAGTTTTGGTAGATGCTATGCTCACCTTCATGTTTTCCAGCAGAGTGCATTTCAGGTGGCCTATCAGGTAAAGACTTCTGTAAACCAACTGGTAACAACTCATTAACACGAAACCACACCTGTCACCACAGAAGAGGGAAAAAAGAATCAGTAACTAGTATTAGAATCTCCACACCTATTGTTGCATGGACTCGAATGATCTAAAACTAACCTAAATTCATGGAGATGAATGGCCAATCAAGCAAAGCGCTTGCCTGCGTGATATCTGGTCTGTCGTCTGGTGATGCCTGAAGCATGTCTCTGATGAGATCTGTAATCGACGAGCCGTATGTAGGTAACTCAGGAATGCGATAGTTTCCATTCAAGATCTGCAGCTTTGACTCTCCATCGAATGCACTTTTGAAGTAGCAAATGCGAAAGAGAAGGCAGCCAAGAGCCTACAAATGATAGTGTTGTGTCAGCTCCAGGTAACATTTTAATGTAAGTGTTCAACTATTCAGAATTACTAATGATCTGGAGGACCAATCTACTTACCCATATGTCTACTTTCTCATTGATAAGTTCTCTCCGAAATAGATCCCACATCTAATTCAGAAGGAGAAAGAAATGAATCAAACATTCTAAAAATTGAAGTGATTATATTGAAATATTGAAAAACAAGGGTTTATGCTCAACCTCAGGGGCCCTGTAGGCAGGTGTTGTGTGCTTTCTGATAATGTCTTCTTCAATACCCATTTCTTCAGGCTTCTCAAAGCGCTTGTGGTTGGTAGAGGTGCTTCCAAAATCACACAATTTCCACAGTCCATCCGGCCCCAACAGAAGATTCTCAGCTTTCAAATCCCTGAAAATGCAATCGATCATTATGAGTTTCTTTTGGTACTTGTCATGAAACACGACTAGTAGCCAGTAAAACAAAGGGGCAACCAAGAACAATTTAAAAGAAAGTGTTATGGGTGAATTAAAACCCTCAAAGTGCCGAAAGGAAAGTAGCAAGATACACATTAAAAAGTCAAGTTCCGGCCAAAGTACCTATGAGCAATGGGAGGAGACAGTGTGTGCATTGCAAAAACTGCAGTACACACATCTCTGAAGACTGCAAGGACCTGTTTCTCATCAAAAAACCCAGCACCTCTGCTATCGAGTACGGTAACCAGAGACTTGTCACAATATTCCATGACAATGAGTGCCTCCTTTGTGCGGCCCAAATCCATGATGGCGTGGGCATAGAGAGTGACAACATTGGGATGCCCTCTGAGTACCTTCATGACGGAGATTTCCTTCATCACCAACTCCAGCAACTCTTCATCATTACATATGATGTGCTTCAAAGCATACTGCTTTGAGGTGTGGACAAGGTCCCGAGCTAAGTAAACGCAAGAGAACCCTCCTTCGGCAATGACATTCTTCACCTGAATCTTGAGAGTTCCGACGTCAATGGAGCGGCCTTCGAGGCCAGCTGGCTCCTTGTGCATAAAAGGCTTGAACCTCCACATTATGAACTGCAAAGCAATAGCATACATGATCGTGAATGCAATTCTAAACTCTTTGATCAAACCAAACCAATACAGATTCTAAATTAATAATCTTTCAAAAGAAAGATATAAAACCCTGAAAATCTAACAAGAATTCATCTTGATGATTCAAATATCAGAAAGCCCTAGAATTTAACAAGAAGCAGAAGCAGGAGCAGGAGAATCAAAAGTAACAACATACGGATAGATCTGTTTGTTGCAACAACAACAAAAAGTGATCGACTTCCAAGAAGCAGATCTGAGCATGAAGCAAACACAAGATGTCAATGGGAGGGTGTACCTGGAAGTTGAAGTTGAAGTATTGAAGGTGCAGAGAGAGATCTACAATGTGAACAGATTACGTGCTGATCCAGACTCTCTCCTCTGAAACCAAACAAAGAAAGAAAGAGCCTTTTCTTTTCTCCAACCCAATTGTTTAATATTCAGCGGAAAACAAAAACCATTTCATATATAAAAATATGGAGAAACAGAGAAATCAAGGTGGGGCGGCAAATGGAGATATGGCTGCTCCTATATAACAGCACCTGGGCTGGACGGATGGGTTCCTGCCGTAGCTGTAGAGGATGTGCACCTGAGCACGTCGCTGTAACTTTTGCCAACGCCGCGTCGTAATGCTCAATCATTTTTATCAACGAAAATTCGTTGATAAATTCTAGTATACATGGCGGTGCAAGTCCACATACAACAAACATGCAATCTCAACCATTCATACGTGGGGTCAGTTATTTATCACTCAAAATCTTCCAATCTCAGCGGTACGTGAAGTTACATGTCGTGTACCCAAAACCTTCTATTTTATCAAATTTAACTTTCATATACAGAACAACTATACGAGTAAAGATGAATTGAAATTTTATCAACTTTTTTTTTTTTTTTTTTTTGGCATAGAGATGGGCTTTAACCAGCAACTTCAATTAAAGCACCCAAACAATAATTTAGAAGAGAAGGATGCCACATCACAAAATGGCAACAGGAGACGCCATAGCAAGCCAACCAAACAAGGTAGTTCGGAATATGATGACAACAATTGCAAACAAAGAGCACCCACAAAATCACCTTCCAAATTCATGAACACGAGTCAGTAAATACCAAATCACAACCGCATTGAAAAACCCTCATAAGAAACATGAAATCTTGAAGAAGTAGAAAAACAAGCATATATATATTTAAAAGATCAAAGCTACAATAACCAAATGGTTAACAGTACTCTATTGCACTACTGGGAAGAATCCCTTGTGCACGAGTGGATAATTGCTTAAAACAACACTCAAAGGAGTGATATCAGTGACAGTTAGGGGTGGACTTTTGAACACCAAAAAACAGAAAATCGGTCAAACCAGCACCGAACTGACATTGAACCGTCACAAAAAAAATCGAAACTAAACCAACTAATCGCTCAATGATGGAAACCACACCGCACCAATCACTTTGATTCCGATTCACGGTTCTGCCTTAAAAGAAACCAACAGTGAACCGAAACGAACCAATTCTCTTACATCCCATTGGTATATAAGCACTTTTATTGCATACATGTGACTATAGTTTCTACATTTAATTGAACTATCAGCATATTATTGGTTCAAAACTCTTATTCTAGGCTTGCATACACTGGATTACTACTAAAGCTGTTTATTCCTATCACCCAAGCTCGTTTCTTTTCTCTCTCCAGTTTCTTTCTCTTCTTCAATGGTCAACGACTTTCAATTTCTTCCTCTTCTCTTCAAAGACAAAACCAAACCCAATTATTTCCTCCTCATCTTGTTCCTCATTTTAGCCAGGCTAGCTTGATTATTACAATTTTAAATATGGTTTTTGTTTAATTCATACCTCTATTTTTTTAACGAATAATTCATATCTTGTTGTAGAGAAACTGAAATTGAGAGGAAATTGTTGTGTATTCTCATTGATAATAGGGGCCTCTTTATATAGAGGATTACAATGCATAGAATCTCAATCGTACAAGGAAAGTAATCGTACATTGAATAGGAATCTAGATCCTTCTAATTTAACCCTATTACTACTAGGTCAAGTAACCTAGAGTTTGGGCCAAACACAAATAGAGATATCCTTAAACACTCCCCCTTGTGTTGTCCAAACGCGGTGCTTCTCTCGTTGCCTCGTTAAAAACCTTGCCGAGTAACAAAAACCCAGTGGGACAAAAATAACCTCGGTCGAAAGGGAAAAAGAGCACAACACACCCTTCACGTTTCGAGACCATACATGTAGACATCTCCCCCTGATGTCTGCATCTCCCCCTGATGACTACGGTCATGGGAGTTCGGATAACTTCCGTAAACGATGCTACCAACATGTTTCTCGAAAGTGGAATTTAGGCAATGACTTAGTGAGCAAGTCTGCCACACTGTCCTCAGATCGAACCTAGTTCATTTTGATCTTGAGGAGAGTCTGTTGTTGCTGATTAAGCTTGGTGTTGTCGCTTTGATGTAGCCTTACTTCATTTGTTCAAAACAAGTTGCATTATCCTAAATGCTCGTAGGCTCATCTATGGTAGACTTCAAACCACAATTGTTCGAACATGCGTAATTATGGATCCAATCCATATACATTCACGAATCTCTTCGTGAAGAGCAATGGTCTCTGCATTGTTCGAAGATATAGCGACTATGGTCTATTTCTGTAGACCTCCAAGATATCGCAGTCTTTACCCATGGTGAACACTTAACCAGTTTGGGAATGACCTTTGTGTGGGTCAGAGAGATACTCAGCATCAGCAAAACCTTCCAAAACGCTAACTTCGTTTTGGGATGGGGAGAGGGGACGCAGGCCAGTGTTGGCGGCGTTCCTGGTGTGTGATGGGTCCGAATCCATCATCTCTCTGTAGGGATAGAACAAGCCCATATCAATCGTACATCTCAAGTATCGAAAGATATCTTTTACACCAATCCAATGGCGTCGCGTTGGCGCAGAGCTATATCTAGCTAACAAGTTCACAATATATGAGATGTCCGGTCTTATGCATGGAGCTAAGTACAATAATGCACATATTGTACTTAACTAGGGCATTTCTGCCCCTAGCACATCTTCGTCATCATCCTTTGAACGAAGAGGATCCTTTTCAGGATCAAGACTACGGACGATCATGGGGGTGCTTGAAGGTTTGACCTTGTCAAAATGCCTAAGCATCTATCAACACGATGCTCAAGTTCCAAACCGAGACATAATCGTGTTCTCCCAAAATCCTTCATCTCAAACTCGGATTTCTAGTGTTCAGTGGTTTCCCTTAACTCTTTAAGGGCTTCTAATGAAGATCATGTCCAACATGAACCGCGATAGAATCCGAAACTTGTTATGGAAACGCGTGGGCATATCCCTTCCCAATCAAGTAGTCACTTTAGTGAGCGTTTCAACCTCTTTGTAAACGCGCTCCGTGGTCTAGAGCCACTTGACTTGGGTAAATGAAGTTCACCATGAACCTTCATGTATATTCCGTATCTAGATCCCCATAGAGATACGTAGTGACCACATTTGTAAGCTGCATGTTCAGTTATTCGGAAACTACCAAACTGACAAGGTAGTGGAGTGCAATGACATCCATTACGAGAGAATATGTCTCATCGTAGTCGATTCCAGGGCGTTTTGTGAGAAGCCTTGCGCCATAAGGCGAGATTGTCATCTCTTTTTCTCATCACGCTTTCTAACGAAGACCCATTAGTCAACAGGTTTTATGTCAGGAGGTGTTGGCATCACTAGCTCAGAAAACCTTCCTCTTCGTTAGAGAATCCATCTTAACCTGGATCGCATATTTCCATTTAGGCCAAATCTCTCTACGTTGGCATTCATTCATCAACGGAGCGTGGTTCGATATCATCGGACTCAACAAACTCATGCGCAACGAAATGCGTGACTACATCATCAATTATGATGGAGTTTTTATCCCACGTCTCATGTACACTAGTGTAAGTTTCATAGAGCTCTATATTCTCAGGAATAGGGTTCTAACGTTGAGGCGTCCCCCAACGATAACCATAACCCGGAAGATTCTCATGAGACGGATTATGAGTGTCGATGATCAAAGGATTGGAATGTGCCAAAGTATCCTTCGAATCCACGGGCCTCCCATGCATCCTAGTTGGGGCCATGGCCTGTAACGCCAGAGTGCCACTCTCTATGGCGTTGGCACCATGCCTTCCTCTGTGTAGGGTGGCGCTACGTCCTCTCGTAGGGACGTCCATCATTGCAGGCATGTTTGCAGCATATTTGTGTGATCTCATCACTTTAGTAGGGATCGAGATGAGACATAGTGGGGACAGGCCACGACAATTCCTGTCGTTCCTGCTGAACATCTATGTTCTTATCTCCCCCTAACGACGGGAAGACTGTCTCATCAAAGTGACATCCGCAAATCTAGCGGTAAGGAGATCGCCATGCAAGGGCATTAAGTGGCGGACGATTGTTGGAGTCTCAAATCCAACTGAGTTGCCCATTCGTCTGTAAGGACCCATCATAGAGCGCTGTGGCTGCGCAATTGGCACATAAATGGCTCACTCAAATACGCGTAAGTACGATACTTGTACCCAGTCACTAGCTGTAACGCAGAGGTACATTGAGTGGCGGTGGGTCGTAGACGAATTAGCATTGCTGCATGCGATATTGCATCACCCCAAGCGGATATAAGGCGGTTGGTGCGCATTACCAATGTCCGGACTACCATCGTAGTCATTTCCGCGAGACCATTTGGGTGTGCTCATGGGAATATGATGTCCAACATCAGTCCCAAATGCAATAACTATCGAAAGTCTTCGATGTAAACTCACTAGCATAGTCAAATCCAATTGACTGAATAGGATGATTCGGAGAGTGAGCCCGTTGTCATATGATGTGTGCTAGGAGTGTTTCATAAGCAGCATTACAAGTGGACAATGGCACAACACGTGACCAGCGTGTTTGCATATCAACCAACATCATGAGATATTTAAACGTCCGCAAGTTAGTGGAATTAGTCCACAGAATCCCTACGGATTCTATGTAAGAACATAATGAGTATTTTCATATCCTTTGCATAGGACGGTCTCAGTCCTAATTTCCCTAAGGAACGGGCTTTGTAAAACGAGTGAGAGGCTTTAGAAGCAACCAATGAGAATTTTGGTTGGGCCTGAGCGTCTGAAACGCATATTGAAGCAAAGTTTGTGACTACATCACCCATCATGGTGTCATGACCATGGGAAGTGGCATCCATGGCGTTATAACCATGGGGATTGACATCCATGGCGTCATGGCCATGGGTAGCGCCATATATGGCGTTGTCACAAGGGACTTGGGCGGCCATATGGCGCCCCAAGACAGCTGCAGCGCCAGATGCTGCAATTGTTGCGGTCTTGCTAAGTCCAGGAACCAATTTTTGATTCTTGCTTCATTTCGCTCGAGGGTGTCCATATGAAGTCTTTAGTAGACGGATCACCATATCATGACCAGGGTGACTTATCCTGTCGAGACAAAGCCAATATGTGTCTAAATCCAAGAGATCTTCTCTCATAACTTTATTGGATTTAATAGCTCGAATAGTGACATAGAGTCCACTAGAGAGACACATAAACTTCTCTAAGATGCGCCTTTGTTCGCAATCATTAGAGGTATTGCAAAGAAACTCATTTCCGTTCTCTATATGCGTTTTCGCATGGAATCCGTTGGCTATCCTTAGGTGCGAGTTGCCCTAGGAGCGTAGAGAGTTTCTGTGACATTAATCAAGGTGCCATTTGGCAAAGAGACTTGGGCTATTCCATGTCCTTGAATTAATACTGATGGCCCAGCCATCGTAGTCACAAGGTAACATGCTCATGAATCAAAATGGAGTCATAATGAAAAGAACTCAAAATTTTATTCATAAGCCAAAGGAGTACATCATTGTCCCTTAATCATTAGGAGAATCTAATCCAAATGCTAGCTAATGCAAAACAATGGTAGTCGTCTAACTTCTTTCGGTAATTCCAAAATAAATGTGACCAGGTGAGTAGAGAGATGTCGGTGGAGCAAGGCTCGCTTAAGTACCACTAATCTCAAAACCTTCCTAGACATCACATTTACGTTGAGTACGCCTACTTTGAAGAAAGACAAAAACATTGGCATCTACTACAAAAATGATATGGCAATTGCCTACATCTCTTGGAAAATAAAGGCTTAAACAGAATTGGCGATCTATTGATCCCAGCCAAATTTGTAGTCTTCAACCCTTTACTCTAGATCATCTTCTTGATCTTCTTGTTCCACATAGTGAGCTTCTCTTGCTTCACAATATGCTTTGTAGGCGGTGACAATTTCTTCACGAGCTCTACAAATGTGTGCCCAATGATCAGACACTCCACATCGGGAACATACATCTCTTTGCTCAAACTCCATTGATTGAGGCGCTTTGAAAGCGTCATTTAGATGGCTCTTAGTGTTGGTGGCGCCACCAACATGGCCAGAGGCGTTGCCTCCCTCTCTCTTTCCACGTTTACCTCTTCGGTTTCGTGTTCGCCTATTTTGGCGGTTACCTTCCCAAGTAGAGCGATTATATGGACCAGAACGTCCAGAAGTATCCCTAATATTAGGGTTTCGCTCTTGGCGCCCTCTCTTTAGGGCGCGACTATAATTGGATTCCGGAATATGCTCTGTTCCCACGGATCTCGAATTATAGTTCTTCACAAGGATGTTGTCATGCTTTTCAGCGACATTCATAGCTCCAATGAGCTCATGAAACCTTGTGATTCGTCTTGCATTAACATCGATTCGATAGTTCTTAGCAACCATCAATGCAGAGACGGGGAAAGTAGAGAGAGTCTTCTCAATCAACATCGCATTTGTGATCTCTTTACCACAGAATTCCATTAAGGATTTAATGCGAAGTGCTTTCGAGTTGTAGTCAAGAACTGACTTGAAATCACAGAAGCGGAGGCTATGCCATCTCACTACTAGGTCAGGAAGCAGGGAGTCACGAACGTTGCCAAATCTTTCTTCGAGTGAGGCCCACAGCTTTCTGGGGTCTTCTTCATTCATACACTCGTACTGGAGCGAATCATCCATATGACGAGTCATTAGGATGATGGCTTTCGCCTTATTTGCCTCGAAGGCTGCTCTATTTGCTTCCAAAGCTTGAGCTTGCTCAACAGTTAGCACGTCCTGGCTAGGCTTGAGAATCGTATCCAGGATTCCATTGGCCTTGAGATGCTGGCGGACATCACGAACCCACCTGTGATATCCAGAGCCAGTTGTTCCCAATGGAGCAAAGTCCAATTTGTTCAGGTTACTCATTCTGAAAGAGAACAAGAAATTAGGGTTAGTTTCGGAGCGGAAAAAGCTACCACGAAAACATATAAAATTTCTGAGCGTAGTCGCTTCCAAGAAATTAGGAATTTCCGAGCGTAGTCGCTTCCAAGAAATTCGATTCCAAGAGGGATTGGATAGATCGAAACAATGATGTAAGTGGTCGATCATAGATTCTCTACAAACTCTAAGTTTGGAGATCTCAACAAGCTCCAAGCTTGGAGTGAGCACGAACCCCCACAGTTCGGCTATTGGTCTCCCCTATGAAGAAGAAAGGGGGGTAGAAGAAGGGAGGTTGCAAGTCCCCGAGAAAAGAAGAAGAAAAGTAATAAAAACTTCAAAAACGGGAACTTTTAGAAAAGTTTACCTTAAAAGATGGCCGGAAAATGTTGTCCGAAAGTACTGTAGCTGACCGGAATGTGGCCGGAAAAAGTCACCGGAAACTGCTGAAAGTGGCCGGAAAAATCGCCGGAAAGTGGCCGGAAGTTGGCCGGAAAAGTGTTGACCGGTCTTTGACCGGTGGGTTGACCGGCGTTGACTGATCGTTGACCGATGTGCTGACGTGGCACGTTGCTGATGTGGCAGATCAGTTTGGCGACTAGGTGGCTTGGCTTGGCGGCTTGGAGCCTACTGCAAGTGGGCTCAAGTTTTGGGCTGCAGCA
The DNA here is from genome assembly GCF_958449725.1 of Rosa rugosa. Classification (NCBI taxonomy): domain Eukaryota; kingdom Viridiplantae; phylum Streptophyta; class Magnoliopsida; order Rosales; family Rosaceae; genus Rosa; species Rosa rugosa. Next base: position 711,112 of record NC_084825.1, read on the forward strand.
AGTAGACTTGGGCTGCAGCAGATGGACTTGGGCTGTGGCTTCCTCCTTTTTTTTTTTTTCTTTTTTTTTTTTTTTCTGCCGGTTCAGGTCATGAAGATTCCGGTGGCCGGTTCGGATATTTTCCGGCCGGTTCTGGGGGCGGGGCCGCCGGTTCTGGACTCCTGGAGTTGAGATCTTCAAGGTGGGCGGCGATGGTTTCTGGGATTTGAAGGCTACGAATTTAGGATTTCAGGGTTAGGGCTCGTGCCGATAACGTGTTGTAGAGAAACTGAAATTGAGAGGAAATTGTTGTGTATTCTCATTGATAATAGGGGCCTCTTTATATAGAGGATTACAATGCATAGAATCTCAATCGTACAAGGAAAGTAATCGTACATTGAATAGAAATCTAGATCCTTCTAATTTAACCCTATTACTACTAGGTCAAGTAACCTAGAGTTTGGGCCAAACACAAATAGAGATATCCTTAAACATATCTCTATTTGTGTTGTACAAATGAGTGAAAGTAGTTAAAGCATAGTTTTATAGATTTGAAAGAGCTCTAGGGAATCAATATATTCTTCTCAGATCGATTCATGATAGATTTAAAAAGATAGATTAGAAAACCATGCTTGAAAACATCAATATACATGCAATACTGAACCGATAGCAAAATCAAAGCTGAGACTGATTAAAACGACTCAATCAGTATTGAGAATTTTTGATCGGTTTCAATGTCGGAGAAGTTGAAAACCGAAGGGTCGATTCGATGGTTTGTGCTAGCCAAATAACCTTACCAACCATACGGAGTCCCCCCTTAGTGACAAATACAGTCTTACTGACGGTTGATGAACGGTGAAAGATGTTGAACGCATTGGTGCCCAGGATTAGATCTGGAACAGAGAGGGGATTAAATTTGCATGAGGAGATCTTAAGAGTAATCTAGGGGATTGTAGGCTTCAAATAGTTGACAAATGTTTCAAATGAAAATTCATTATAACCGCAACTACAAATTGACTGTAATTACAACCCTATACTAAGGGATTACAACAACAATGATAAGATATCAAGACATTAAAAAAACTACGCTTGTATACTCGAAGGAGGAAAGACCATCATGTTAATCAATTCAACGACAAGGACTGAACTCAACAGCTAACTAGATCAAATTGATCAAAAATGACTACAATAACTAGGACATGTGACCACAATATAGACCTATAAATAAACCAGATTTGGAGTGGATCGACCTACATCCGAATTCATTTAGCAATAAAAAATTTACACCCCATAAATACAAAACAACGAATTTCTTACGACATCTCTAGAATGCTAAAACCCTAGAGAAAAAGTCGTTGTCCTTCTTCGTTCCTGTCCGGCCTCTCCTTGGCATTGGTGCAGGCTTTTGGCCTCGCCGGCACACGATGTGTGCGGCTGGATGGGAGGCTTGTGTGGTGGGTGTGTCTCAAGCCCGAAGGCTGGGGCTGGAAGGAGTTGTGACTCTTCTCTTTCGGTTGAAGGCGGTGGCTGCATCGAGGCTGTGGGTTGGGACTGGAATCGGTTTGGGATTAAGCCAGATTCGAGCGACGTCGATGGACGGCGGTCAGTGGACGACTGACTAGGTTCGATGGCTGACTGCAATGGATCTGGTAGACGTAGGTATTTTGACGCCTGAATCAGTTTCAGATGTGGGGATACCTTTTGTCGATTGGTGTGGGGTGATGGCCTTGAAATTTAGTGCCGCCGATCGGTCTGACGGTGGCGGAGACGTGTTGGTGGGGGTGGCTGGAAGCCAACAGTGGGGTGGTGGGTTTGGAGGCGGGGAGGTACTATTGTAGCCTCTGTTTTGGGCAGAGAAGAATGAATACTGTTCCTTTGCTGGCTTGGCCCTTTGGGCCTGGATATTGCCAGTGGGCCTTATCTGGGCTGGTAAGGGGGTTTCCGCTCAAATCTTGGGCCCTGCGTAAGTTGCTTTTTTATTTAGAGTTGTTCTTTTTATGTTGTCTAGTTAGTTTGCGCGTCTTGCGAGCAATAAGTCCCTCTATTTGTCGTGTAGGGCTAGTCAGGCTATTTGCATGTGTGTGCACTCAAAGTGTCTTATCTGTTCTAGGTAAGTGGCAAGTTCCTTGCTTCGTCATCAAATGATCGCTACTGCCTAGTGGCAGGGTGAAGCTGAGTGTCGTCGAAGTTACCCTCCGGGGCCAACATAGTAAGAAAGCTGTGCTTATGGTAATTATGCTATGTTGTAATTAATCTTGTTATATATCGAGTTATCTTTCCGTTATGTCACCGTTATGTCAAAGCAAATAGAGTAGCTAGTAGAGCACTCTTTGCTAGTTGGTGCCTGGTTGGATACATTTATTTGGTACAGACTTGATATTATTTCAGGATGTTCTCTAGATGCTTATTGTAATCAGGGGTTTAGGCTCAATGTCCCCCCTTGTATTCTACAGTTTCATTAATCAAGATTTGAGGGCAACCGCACCAGCCCTTTATTCAAAAAAATAAAACTTTACACCTAACTCGATCCATTAACCAAACGGATCGTTGATAGCTCAATCCAAATCTGTATCCGCCAGATTAATGGATACCCTATCCGCTAATGATCCGTTTATAATAACAAATAATTTAAATTTTAATAATAATATTAATTTTTTTTCATGATACTTCATGAAATATGAAAATACATGGATGAAACTATAAGGCCTTGGGGGGTGGGGGTGAATAGGTTGTTTACACAATTTTTAATAATTGTTAAAGTCACAACAGAATCAGATTGAGGATAGAAATGAAGCAATGAATCCCAGAAATCCAGAAACACAAGAGAGCACAAATCAAAGACACAATATTTGTTTATGCAGTAAAACCCTCCACAATGAGGTAACAATTGTAGGGCCTTTAATCTTAAAGGCAGGCCCTAATGAAAACAATTCACTAAATGGGAAAATACGAGTTCTTTACAAACAATCCAAAGCTCTGACCTTGGCTTACTTACTAAACACACCTAGTAGATTGTCTGAACAAGTCTTCATAGATCTTCGCCACCTTTAAGTTGTCTTCTCTGATTGATAGGTATTGGCCTCGACCTTCAATCTTCAGTATACACCAAGTACTCTAACTGACCTCGAGAGCACAATTATATGCAGAGTGTGATGAATGATGAAAGAATGTTAGACTCAATGATTCACTTCAACAAGGAACAAGTGAATCAATGACTCAATATGAAAAACATGGTTTTCTGAAATGATGAAAAACTCTAAATAACTCATATGCACGAGGCAACAAATGTTTCTCTTTAAGCACATGAAAAAATGAATGCATTTTTCTCTCTCTATATGTAGTATGCAGACTCTTCCTCAATTATGACTCTAACCCTAATTGACTTCTAATTGGAAATTAAGTGATTTCCTTAAAAAGATATGCAATAACCATGAGGAGATTTTATCTCAAATTGAGACGATACACTTAACTAGACATTTCAGACTTGAGTTCTTTTAAAAAAAAAAATCAGACATGAGTTATATCCTTTTAGGACACAGCTAATGAATGCCACAAAACATGAAATAGAATGAACAAAATCGAAAGTACTCTTAACCAGACTGGGAATGTAGCACAGACTACAATCCCAATATGCATGTAAGCTGACCTTTATGAAATGCAAATGCACATGCTCTTACCTGAAGTACTTAGAAGAGTCAGCTGAAGCATTGCATGAAACATAAATAACTTCCAGTTTACACTTGATAACCCTAGCAAACCTATGACTCTAGGTTTAGTACTAAGAATGTCAGTAACTTGTACTTACAAAATATTAATAAAATATGGTGTATCTATTATTAATATTTAAAAGTAATTAATATTCTTAATATTTCTTTATATCGAAGAATAATTTTATTAATTCAAATGAATACATCAATATGGGAACAAATTGTCCTCCAAATGAGAACCCCCACGGACCTAAGAAACTAAATAACATCAATTAAACCATTAAGCCGTGTTTAATTATAGTCTGTTTAAGGATATCTTTATTTGTGTTTGGCCCAAACTCTAGGTTACTTGACCTAGTGGTAATAGGATTTAATTAGAAGGATCTAGAATCCTAATCAATGTAGAATTACTTTCCTTGTATGATTGAGATTCTATGCATTGTAATCCTCTATATAAAGAGGCCCCTATTATCAATGAGAATACACAGCAAATTTCTCTCAATTTCAGTTTCTCTACAACACGTTATCAGCACGAAGCCCTAACCCTGAAAACCCTAATTTCGTAACCTTCAAAATCCTGAAACCACCGCCCCACATATTGAAGCCCTATTCCCAAGGAGCCCAGAACCGGCGGCGGAACCACCGGAACCGGCCGGAAACCCCCTGAACCGGCCGTCGGAAAAATCGGACCGGCCCCTGCCTTGTGCCTGCCCTGTGCCTGCCCCTGCGAGCCCTGCCGAGCAGCTACCGAGATCTGCCGAGCAGCTGCCGAGATCTGCCGAGACCTGCCGAGCCCTGTGCCTGCATCTGCCGAGAGCTGCCGAGACATCTGCCGAGAGCTGCCGAGACACCTGCCGAGACCTGTGCCTGCCCCTGTCTACATCTGCCGAAAGCTCCGCATAGCACCTGCCGACACCTGCCGAGCACCTGTCGAGCACCTGCCGAGCACCTGCCGAGACCTGCCGAGCACCTGCCGACACCCGCCGAGCAGCTGCCTGCCAGCCCTGCACAGCCCCTGCACAGCCTCCGCACACCTCCTGCACAACCCCTGCAGCAACCCTGCCTAGCTCCGGCCACCAGTTTCCGGCCATTTTTCGGCCACCTCCTGCAACCTTTTTCCGGCCACCTCCGTCATCTTTTCCGGTCAAGATTTCCGGCTATTTTTCAAGGTAAACTTTTCTAAAAGTTCCCGTTTTTGAAGTTTTTCAATTTCTTCTTCTTTTTCTCGGGGACTTCCAACATCCCTTCTTCTACCCCCCTTTCTTCTTCATAGGGGAGACCAAAAGCCGAACTGTGGGGGTTCGTGCTCACTCCAAGCTTAGAGCTTGTAGAGTCCTCCAAACTTAGAGTTTGTTGAGAAGAAAACGATCGACCACTTACATCGTCGTTTCGATCTAATCCAAAAACCCCTCTTGGAATCGGATTTTCTTGGAAGTGACTACGCTCAGAAAATCCCTAATTTCTTGGAAGCGACTACGCTCAGAAATTTTATAGTTTTTCGTGGTAGCCTTTTTCGCTCCGAAACTAACCCTATTTTCTTGTTGTTTTTCAGGATGAGTAACCTGAACAAGTTGAGCTTCGCTCCACTAGAGACAACAGGCGCAGGATACCACAAGTGGGTCCGTGATGTGCGCCAGCATCTTAAGGCTGATGGGATCCTGAGTACGATCCAAGAGCCAAGTCAGGACGTGCGTACTCCTCAACAAGCTGCTGCTTTTGAAGCAAATAGAGCTACGAGAGAGGCGAATGAAGCCAAAGCCATCATTCTCATGACAAGGCACATGAATGACGCGCTCCAAAATGAGTACCTCAATGAGGAAGACCCAAGAAGACTATGGGTAGAACTTGAGCACCGTTTTGGCAACGTCCGTGATTCCCTGCTTCCAGACTTAGAAGTGAGATGGTCTAGCCTCCGCTTCTGTGATTTCAAGTCTATACTTGACTACAATTCAGAAGCACTTCGTATCAAGTCTATGATGGAATTCTGTGGACAGAACATCACTGATACGATGTTGATCGAGAAAACTCTCTCCACCTTCCCCGTCTCTGCATTGATGATAGCCAAAAACTATCGGATTGATGTCAATGCCAGACGCATCACAAGATTTCATGAGCTAATTGGTGCCTTGAACGTAGCTGAAAAGCACGACAACATACTTGTGAAGAACTATAACTCCAGACCCGTGGGAACCAAGTCAATTCCGGAGTCTAATTATAGTCGCGCCTCCAAGGGAGGACGCAAGGAGCGAAACCCTAAGAGTAGGGATAATTCTGGACGTTCTGGTCCATATTCTCGCCCTAAAGAGGAAGGAAATCGCCAAGATAGGCGTGCACGGAACCGTGGAGGTAAACGTGTGAAGAGAGAGAGAGGCCAAGCCTCCGGTTATAGTGGTAACGCCACCAAAGGCAATAACCGCCAACAAAACGCTCCCAGAGCGCCTCGATCAAGGGAACCTGACCATAATGATGCTTGTCTCAGATGTGGATCAAGTGGACATTGGGCAAAGAAGTGTACTGCATCCCAGAACGTTGCAAACGCATACAAGTTGTATCGTGAAGCAAGGGAGGCAAATTACATGGAACAAGAAGATCAAGATGGAGATCTCGATCTAAGGGTGGAAGACTACAAGGATCAAGACCCAGAAACTGGCAATTTTGATTAAGTCTTTTTATTTCCAAGAGATGTAGGCAATTGCCATATTATTTTTATAGTAGATGCCAATGCTATTAGTCTTTCTTCAAAGTAGGCGTACTCAATGTGAGTGTGATGTCTAGGATGGTTTTGAGATAAGTGGTACTTAAGTGAGCCTCGCTCCACCGACATCTCTCTACACACCTGGTCACATTTACATTGGAATTACCGAAAGGAGTTATACGACTACCATTGTTTTGCATTAACTAGTTTATTGGATTAGATTTTCTTTGGTTAAAGAAACGATGATGTAATTCCGTTTGGCTTATTAATAAAAGTTGAGTTCTTTTCTTTATGACTCCTTTTTTAATTACGAGCTTTTCTTTTAGGAATGGATGAACTTCAATGTCTTGCGGATAGTGCGACTACGCACACCATTCTACGACATAGGCAATTATTCTTGGAGATGTTGCCTACATATTCATCTGTGACTACGATGGCTGGGCCATCAGGTTTAGTTCAAGGACATGGAATGGCCCAATTCCTTTTGCCTAATGGCACCTTGATTAAAGTCATTGAAGCTCTCTACGCTCCTAAGGCAAATCGAACCTTATTGAGCTTTAAAGATATTAGAGCCAACGGATTCCATGCGGAAACGCATAGTGAGAACGGAATAGAATTCCTTTGCATTACCTCTAATGATTGCGGAAGAAAGCGCATCTTAGAGAAGCTTATGTGTCAATCTAGTGGACTTTATGTCACTACAATTCGACCAATTGAATCCCACAATGTCATAAGAGAAGATCTCTTGGATTCAGACACATATTGGCTTTGGCATGACCGACTAGGACATCCTGGTCGTGATATGATGCTCCGTATACTAAAGACTTCACACGGACATCCATTCTTCAGAGTGAGAAGAAGCAAGAATCGAAAATTGATTCCAGGACTTAGCAAGACCGCAACAATTGCAGCATCTGGAGCTGCAGCCGTCTTGGGGCGCCATAGGGCCGCCCAAGTCCCATGTGATGACGCCATTAATGGCGCCAACCATGAGCATGACGCCATGGTTGTTCCTCCTAGTGGCCATGACGCCACACACACCAATTTCCATGGCTCTAACGCCATAATGGGAGATGTAGTCACACACTTTGCTTCTAATAGCGCTACAGACGCTCAGACCCAACCAAAATCTTCATTGGTTGCTTCTAAGGCCCCTCGCTCTTTCTGCAAAGCCTGTTCCTTCGGGAAATTAGGACCGAGACCGTCCTACGCAAAGGATCCCAAAATACTCATTCCGTTCTTACAGAGAATCCAATGGGATATCTGTGGACCCATTCAACCACCATGCGGACCTTTTAAATACTTTATGGTTTTGGTTGATGCGTCGACACGCTGGTCACATGTCGCGCTACTGTCCACTCGAAATGCTGCTTATGCTAAACTCCTCGCCCAGATTATCCGTCTACGGGCTCACTACCCTGACCATCCTATTAAGTCAATTCGACTTGATAATGCTGGGGAATTTACATCGAAAACATTCGATGACTATTGCATGTCACTGGGGATTGATGTAGAGCATCCAGTTCCCCATGTTCATACCCAAAATGGTCTCGCAGAAGCCGCTATCAAACGACTACAGATGATAGCACGGACATTGGTTATGCGCACCAATCTCCCTGTTTCTGCTTGGGGATATGCAATATTGCATGCAGCGACGCTAATTCGTCTACGACCCACTGCCACCCAATCTTACTCTGCGTTACAGCTAGTGACTGGGTACGAGCCCGATATCTCGCACTTACGCATTTTTGGGTGTGCCATTTATGTGCCTATTACGCCGGCACAGCGTACTAAGATGGGTCCACAACGACAAATGGGCATTTATGTTGGATATGAATCTCCAACGATCGTCCGCTACCTTGAACCCTTGACAGGCGATCTCTTTACCGCTAGATTTGCGAATTGTCACTTTGATGAGACAGTCTTCCCATCGTTAGGGGGAGATAAGAACACATCTGTTCAACAGGAACGACAGGAATTGTCGTGGTCTGTCCCCACTATGTCTCATCTCGATCCCCGTACTGCACAGTCCGAACTTGAAGTGCGAAGAATAATCGAGCTCCAGAACGTAGCAGACACTCTGCTTGATGCGTTTTCTGATGTTGCCAAAGTGACGAGATCACACATACCTGCTGCAAACGTGCCTGCAAGGATCGATGTCCCAAATACTGGACATCACGCCTCTCCTGTGACACCAGGAGATGGCGCCATTGCCCAACATGGCAATGATGTGGCATCTATGGCCGCAGGTCCCGCAAGAAAGCGCGGTAGACCGATTGGTTCGAAGGATACTCGCCCTAGAAAGAGAGCGAATGAGGCACAAACAAATCCTTTGATCATCGATACTCAAAATCCGTCCCATGAGAATGTTCCGGATTATGGTTATGTCCAAGAGACATCATTGGGGGACGCCTCAATGTCAGAACCTATCCCTGAGAACGTAGAGATCTCTGTTAATTACACTAGTGTACATGGGACATGGGAAAGAAACTTCATCGTCATTGATGATGTATTCGCGTATTCAGTGGCGCGTGAGATTATTGAGACCGATGACATCGAACCACGCTCCGTTGATGAATGCCAACGTAGAGCTGATTGGCCAAAGTGGAAAGATGCGATCCAGGCAGAACTTGATTCTCTAGCGAAAAGAAAGGTATTCGGACCGGTTGTGCCAATACCGCCCAACACCAAACCAGTTGGTCACAAATGGGTATTCGTTAGAAAGCGTAATGAGAAAAACGAGATTGTAAGGTACAAAGCTCGCCTTGTGGCGCAAGGTTTCTCACAACGCCCTGGAATCGACTACGAGGAGACCTATTCTCCCGTAATGGACGTCATAACGTTCCGCTACCTTGTCAGTTTGGTAGTTTCCGAAAAACTGAACATGCAGCTTATGGATGTGGTTACTGCGTATCTATATGGGGATCTAGATACGGAGATATACATGAAGATTCCAGACGGAATTCAGTTACCCAAATCAAGTGGCTCTAAACCACGGAGCGCGTTTGCGATTAGATTGAAACGCTCACTATATGGATTGAAACAATCCGGACGGATGTGGTATAACCGTCTAAGTGACTACTTGATTGGAAAGGGATATGTCAACAATGAACTGTGCCCATGTGTGTTCATAAAAAGGACAAGTTCCGGATTTGCAATAGTAGCGGTTTATGTCGATGACATGAACATAATTGGCACCCTTAAAGAGTTAAGGGAAACCGCTGAACACTTGAAATCCGAGTTTGAGATGAAAGATCTTGGGAAAACACGGTTTTGCCTCGGTTTAGAACTTGAGCACCGTAGAGATGGTATCCTGATTCATCAATCAGCTTATACCCAAAAGATGCTTAGGCGTTTCAACACTGATAAGATTAAGCCTTCAAGCACCCCAATGGTCGTCCGTAGTCTTGATCCAAAGAAGGATCAATTTCGTCCAAAAGATGACGATGAAGAAGTGCTAGAGGCAGAGGTGCCCTACCTAAGTGCAATAGGCGCATTATTGTACTTAGCTCAATGCACAAGACCGGATATCTCATTCGCTGTGAACTTGCTAGCTAGATATAACTCTGCGCCTACACGACGCCATTGGACTGGTGTTAAAGATATCTTTCGATACCTAAGTGGTACGATCGATATGGGCTTGTTCTATCCCTACAGAGAGAAGATGGATTCGGACCCATCAAGTGCCAGGGACGCCACACATAGTGGACTGCGTCCCCTATCCCCATCCCAAAACGATATAAGTGTTTTGGAAGGTTTTGCTGATGCTGGGTACCTCTCTGACCCACACAAAGGTCGCTCCCAAACTAGTTATGTTTTCACCATGGGAAAGACCGCGATATCTTGGAGGTCTACAAAACAGACCTTAGTCGCTACTTCTTCGAATCATGCAGAGATTATTGCTCTTCACGAAGCAGTTCGTGAATGTATATGGCTTCGATCCATAGTTACGCATATTCGAAGCAATTGTGGTTTGAAGTCTACCACAGATGAGCCAACGAGCATTTATGAGGATAATGCTGCTTGCATTGAACAAATGAAGCAAGGCTACATCAAAGGCGACAACACCAAGCATATATCGCCCAAATTCTTCTACAATCAGCAACAACAGAAACTCCTCAAGATCAAAGTGAACCAGGTTCGATCTGAGGACAATGAGGCAGACTTGTTTACTAAGTCATTGCCCAAATCCACGTTCGAGAAACATGTGGCAAGAATTGGCTTGCGGAAATTATCTGAACTCCCATGATCGTAGTCATCAGGGGGAGGCGCAGACATCAGGGGGAGATGTCTACATGTTCACCTCGAAACGTGAAGGGTGTGTTGTGCTCTTTTTCCCCTTCGACCGAGGTTATTTTTGTCCCACTGGGTTTTTGTTACTCGGCAAGGTTTTTAATGAGGCAACGAGAGAAGCACCGCGTTTGGACAACACAAGGGGGAGTGTTTAAGGATATCTTTATTTGTGTTTGGCCCAAACTCTAGGTTACTTGACCTAGTGGTAATAGGATTTAATTAGAAAGATCTAGAATCCTAATCAATGTAGAATTACTTTCCTTGTATGATTGAGATTCTATGCATTGTAATTCTCTATATAAAGAGGCCCCTATTATCAATGAGAATACACAGCAAATTCCTCTCAATTTCAGTTTCTCTACAACATAGTCAATATTTTAAAAAGTAATATTTTATTAATATAAAAATAATACTGAATTATTATAAAAACAGATTGGATCACTAATGGATCGGATCAACTTAAATCCGTGTTTGATCGGTTAAATAAAATGATTAACGGATCTGAACTACTAACGGATCAACGGATCAAATTTTCAATCCAAACCCGTTCAATAACCACAGATCCGGAGTGGATACGAATCAAAATCTGGTCGATTTACAGGTCTACCACAATAGTGACATGTTGTGTGGTCCATCCCAGGATCTCCTAATCACATAAGAGCAAGCTGGAACTAAATTGTGCAGCCTTAAGCTGTGACAAGGGGTTGGGTTTTATTGACCATTACCCACTAACTAAGTCCAACCACACACTGGAATTCATGACGACTACCTTGACTCGAAAAATTATGGACTTATTCGAGATCTGAAGACAGATCCAAAAACTAACAAGACCAAGAGATTAAAAATAAATAGAAACAAAAAAACAAGATTGTATCAAAGTAGGACGTGTAGTCAGCCATAGGTGTCTTCCCTTTCATCAACCCTACCATTACACCACTACTGTAGTTAAGCCAGTGGGATCCGTAATCAATCACAACATGTTCCTCACCTAGTACCGATTTGATCCTACTCACCCAAAACTCATTCTTGACTTCAATCCACACTTGCAAACCCTCCATGACCAACAACCACCCAACAGTAGCAACTCTGTCAACACACTAAGTCACCATTAAAATCATAGTTGACCCAAACCTCCAAACAACTATCGCAAATGGCCTTCCCAACTTGACCAGTCAACTATCGCTAAAGCACCTCGCCATGGATCCCACAATCACAAGTTTCCTAGCCAATCTACCCATCCGTTCCAACAGCAACATCATGCATCACCGACACTAGCCCAAATTTTGGCAGCGACTGATCTCCATACTACACTTCATCCCAACATCAACCATTATCCAAGATTAAACCCAACCCCTCACTTATAATTGATAATCAATTGTTAATATCCGAAGCCGCCTCCAAAAAGCCAAGGTTCTAAAAAACGCTAGGCGCTAGTCGGGAGGAAATTCGGGGACTAGCGCCGAGGGGCCTAGACGGGAGCCTAGGCGGGGACTAGGCGGTTTTTTTTTTTTCAATTTATTTTTATTTTTATAACATATAATTATATAAATAAAAATTATAAAATGTATTATAATGTTTGAAAATAATGAAAATACTTAAAATATGCATGGGAAAAAAAATACTTAAAATCCCATGATTCCTATCATTATCAGATACAATTTCAAAATTGGAAAAGCATATGCCAAATGCCAAAATGTCAAATTCCCAAAACCAGATACAAGTTCAAAAATTCAAAAGAGAATAACAAATATTTATTTGGATTATTTACAAATATTTATTTGGATTATTTGCTGCAATGCTGCCACGATCCAACACCATGCAACTAATCAATTATACAACTAAACACGTATACAATTCAATTGCCAAATTAGTACAGAAAGCAGCAAAGCAAATATCCATACACAATCATCCAAAACGGCAAAACAAGAGCAACCCAGAATAATTGAATACCGAGCAAAGCAGCAACTTACCAAGCGTCCAAGCAAGACTTCGACTGAAGATTGAAGAATCGAACCCATAATATGGAAGAGAGCAAAGGGAGAGGCTGGAGAGCAAAGGAGGAGAGGCTGGAGTGCAAAGGAGAGGCTGGAGAGCAATCGAACCCAGAAATTCGATCTTACCAATTAGGCAAGTACCACCGTCGAGGAGAGGCTGGAGAGCAAAGGAGGCCACGCGGCCGCGCCGGAGACTCAGAAAGAGAGAGAGATAGAGAGAGCGGGGGGAGAGATGGCGGCTGCAGTCACTGCAAGACTAACATAGAGTCGATTTTGGGTTCAATTTTTAGTTTACTACGATTGGTTTGTTGAGTTTATCAACGAGTTAAAAAAAAAAAAAAAAAAGTAGGCAGCTCCTAGTCGCCTAGCGCCGAGCACCGAGGAAGACCTGCCCAGGACGCCTAGACTCCGCCCAGCCCGACTAGGCGGCAGAAAATTGGCCCAGCGCCTAGCTCAAATGACTAGGCAAAAATCCGAACGATAGTGTGGCGCCTAGCGCCTAGGCCAATTTACAGAACCATGCATGCAAAAAGCAGGCATGTATGGCTGCACCTAACGCACCCAGACGAGGTGAAAAGCTACCGCCACCGCGAGGGTGATACTGGACAAGTGCGAGCAAATCTCTCAATTTAACCAACCCTACATTTTCCTTTTTAAAGCGGTGTTTTTGACTAACTACTTCCATTTTTAATTTTTCATCTCTCATGAAGTTTTTATTCTCTTTAATTTTATTTTTCTAAAAAAATCTTCGAGTACCATTGAAGTAGTGGATATGAAAATGATATTAACAATTCTATGATTTATCTTTGTTTTCATACTACCCATGTACAATGCTGAAATCATTAATGTCACAATCATCATTGTTTTCATTAAACTATACATTTTTTTTGTGATAACCCGTTACTTTATCAAATAATAAAGTTTCATAGATACTAGTGCATAAACCCGCACGACACTGCGGGTTTTTTTTACTCCCCAAATTTTGTATGTAATATATTTCATACTTCAGTTGACTATCTGTTTTGGAACCAAAGAATCACTTAATATATGAAGAAGCAATGTCAAAAAATCCTGAAACCATATAATTTTCTCATATCAGTCCAACCACAGAACTTATTTCTCGTAAAAGATTTGCAATCTTACAATTAACAAAAAGCAAGCCAAATAGCATTACTTATGACAACTTCGACAAGTAGCTGTATGAGTGACAACTTGTACTCAACAATGGTAACAGAATGCATATCCACACATGCAGAATTTACATTTGCAATCCATCAGTAAAACAAAGAAACAATCTAGAAATTCACACCTGTTGCAAAACATCTTTGATGATGAACAATATTAAAACAAAAAAACATTATATATACACCCAAAAGAGAAAGTTATTCTAAGTTGAAGGAGTCATAACTAGTCTAAGTGGTTTTGATATGATACGAATATGACACATTAAAATAGTCACTCCACATTTCAACACATTTTGATACTTGAACTCCATTTTAAGTAGTTTCAAGTGGAGATCAAAAACCACTCCCTTTAAAATATAGAAACTAACATGTTCCACTTATATAGCAAATAGACACTATTCCCAGTTAGAAAATTACTATCTTTCACAACTAGCTATTACTTTAACACAAAATACATCTATATATGAGGCATCTAGTCAGGGTCGGTCCTGAGATTCTAACGGCCTGAGGCAAAGAGTAAAAATGTGGCCTTATATATATATATATATATATATATATATATATATATATATATATATATATATATACAGATCCAATCCAGAGCAGAGCTCCGCTTTGAAATTAACGTGTGAAGTTCGAGTTTTGGGCCACTTTTTGGTCGCATATCCACATCTCGACCGTTCAGTTTTTAGGTACTAGTGTATAGATCATCTCTGCAAATTTTCAGCCAAATTGATGATCGTTAAGGTATCTAACTCGCTTAAACCAATGGACGGACTGAATCTGTCAACCTGAACCATACTAGCTTTAAGGCAATTATCAATGCCTTAGCGATCATCATTTTGGCTGAAAATTTGCAGAGACGATCTATACACTAGTACCTAAAAACTGAACGGTCGAGATGTGGATATGCAACCGAAAAGTGACCCAAAATTCGAACTTCACACGTTAATTTTCAAAGCGGAGCTCCACTCTAGATAAGATCTGTATATATATATATATATATATATATATATATATATATATATATATATATATATATTTGAGCCAAATAACCGTACAATATCATGGTGAATAAAAATAAAGATGAAATTAATAACAAAACAAAAGTATATCAATATTAAAAATAAAGAATCAATCTTGTTTAATGTGGGAAATTTTCTATGCATACACAAGTAATATATAGAGTTTAATTTGGGTTAGTTTCCATACGGAGAAGAAGGAAAGGGAATAGTTATTCATATGGAAAAAGGAAATGAAAAGTTTATATGGAATAGGAAAAGGTAAAAACAAAAAAAAACAGTGAGCTGGGCTACGGGGTCCAAGAAAAATAAGTAATTAAAAAAAAAATAAACTGAAAGGATGAAGCAAGTTTGATGAGGCCTTTGGGCCCTCCGTAAATAGCTTAATTGATTAAAGGAACTATTGAAGGAACTGAAAAAGAGAAGGGAAATTGGAACGCGATTCGAACTGTGGTGGGACGGACGCAAACTCTCCTCATTTCCGCTACAGCAACACGCCGTTTCTTGTTTACTAAAGCAAACAATATTTATATATACTATCTATATCATATATGCAGAAACTTCGGAGGCCCCCGGGAGCCGGTGGCCTGAGGCGACTGCCTTAGGTGGCAGCCCTCAGGGCCGGCCCTGCATCTAGTAGATGAAACAATGAAAGCAATATCAGAAAAGCACCCGTACTCAATCAAGCTAAGCATTTCAATTTTCAAAATCCAAACCAACACAATCAGCTAGTAGAGAACCAAGTTCAGCTCAGCACCTGTACTTCATGTAGGAGCAACCAACGGACTTTTCGACATAGAACATGCAGCTAGGACACCTCCTCTTGTTCTGGCTATGTACTAATTCATCAACATAACAAAATGCTTTCCTTTTGTTGAGCTTGAAGTTTTATTTTAACCATTTTGTAGTACTGGAGACTGCAACCATCAAATTCCCAAAAACAATACAACACCATTAAATTTCAACTTCCATGTCTTTTAAAACAACATTAGCAATGTATGAGAAGACCAACTTATTTGAATAAGCTTCAAGTATGATTCAAAAGAAAAAAAAACAAAAGCTTAAAATTGGATTCAATATTCATTCATTTCAATCCCAATTAAGTTTTAGCAAATCAGCTTCTTGGGAAATTGAATAGAACTATGAGAGTTATAACCCCAATGATCAACATGAAAAATACTGTCTTTAAGAAAAGAAGAAGTAAAACTTAATGGGTAAACCCTTCTTGGAAAAAAGATTAAGAAACTGCCTTCCAAATCTAAAGGCCTTTTCATCCTTATCGAATTTTCTTGTGTTCCACATGAGAAAATTCAAGTTTCAAATGTACAATTAATTCAGCTAACATTTCATACAACAACTCGGAAGCATTGAAATGCAGCATTACAAAATCAATCTAAACATTAAATATTCCGATTGGTCAAACAAAGAGCGGAAGGGTGTTCGATGACTTCCTTAGGGATTAGCCACCCCTAAACCTTCGGAGGGTTAGCTACACCGGTCGGAGGTTGCACAATCGCAACGACAACCCGGTTCTGTGTGTGTAGCTAGTGTGTTAAGTTCGGCGCTCTGTGACTGGTAAGGTCGGATATTGGTTCTACGGAACCAGGCCATCAGGTAAAGCGCATGTAGTTTTCTAATCATGCATCGGGTTTTAAGATGAAAAATATTTTAAGTTTGTCGTTCATATATATATATATATATCTATTCGCTTTGTTTTCACACTGGGCCCAAATCCAAATTATTACAAAGTTGAGTTGATTTTCAAACTTAGCCAGAGTAGGTCCCATAGAGCAGAGAGGACGAAAGCTCACCCCTACAACAGTGTATGTGCAGGTACTGTGCACTGGTAAATGGGATTGTAGTGGACGGAGCTGGGTGCGCGATGCAAGTTCGGTAAACCATCTTCCGGACTTTACTATATATTGTATTTCTTGAACTTTGTGTTCCGAGATTTGTTGAAAGTCAACCTTGTGTCAAATTTGTTGAAATCTGATTCTTTGGAGTTCGTAACATTTGAGTGAGCGTTTCCATCAAATTCTAGATGAATGAAACAAATTTTCACCTCAAAAATATTTGTAGCTTCTGCTGTGTTTATACAAAAAGTTTTTCAAACAAAATGCCTAGTGGTTCTCTAGGATGTAAATCGAGCGTTCGGTTTGTGTTTTAGAGACTCGCAGCACTGTAACGAGCTTAGGCTGGTGAGGTGTAGCTTGAGGCATTACATGTATCTACACGGTTCTTAGTTCTTCAATACAGGCTCTATATTTTGAATTGAATGAAACAATATGGACAAAATTACACTTGATCATTTACTTGGATGTTTGAATTACCATACAAACTGTTCTACAACAAAGTATAAAATCAAATCTCCAAATCAGTCTAATATGCAGCTATTTAACACTATTTTTCGCGTCACAAAGCATTTGAAATTAGATCAAATGTCCCAAGTAGGTGCAGATTGTATATCTGTACTGAACACTATTTAAAAATCTGGAGAAGACCCAAATGCTGGTACCCAAACTCATGGGGTGTGATAAAACAACACCCTTTGAGTTTTCTCCAAGCAGACAATGAGCTTCGGTGTCCTGAGGTACTCATGTTGTGGCAATCGAGGTGGGAGTGGTGGTGGGGTTCTGAGGACCAGTATCAATTCAGCAAGAGGATTGGGGGGAGGGTTTTCTGTGTGGCCTCATTCGCTGGATTGGGGGGAGGGTTTTCTGGACATGTGCCCTCGTTCACTGCAGCTGAGACTTCCTGACTCTGAGTTCCTCTACGTCTTCTCCTAGCTTTCTCGGTTCTTCCTCTGATAACAGCTGGATTGCCACTGCTTGTCGATTGCCTTCTATTGCCTCCCTTGAATGCAGCTGAATTGCCATTGGTTTCCGAATGGCTTCTGTTGATCCTGATAAAGTCAACAAGACCTCTACAAGTCCGCCTTGCATTTCTTCGCAGGCCGTCAGATGGTGGATTTTCAACAGAATGATTCTCATCAACAAGCGGACCAACGTCGTAGTCTTCCTCTTTAAGGGACATGGTATCTATATCGTCATCTTCCCTGTCAGATTGTGATACGCTCAAGGTGAGTGTCAATTTAAACCCTGCATTGAATTGTAGTAAGAGTAAGTATAGTATCATTCTAGGCCAGGGATTGGGGTATACTTTCTGTCAAAAACGTTAAACAAATTAGTATTATTCACAAAGTATAAAAAATAAATAAAACAAAGTATATATTTACGAAATTACAAGATAAGGGAATTTCGAAAGTGTTTGTATTCTAATCTAACTATATAATACATATGATCGATCAAACCATGAATCTAGATATATAGAAGTAGTGGATGAAAAAGATGCAAGATATAGTTATCAACCATTAACACGAAAACATAATATCAAATCACAAATCACAAATCACGAATCACGAATCAAAATATGTAGATGAAAGAAATCAATCAAGAACAAAGATGAACGCATACAAAGTCCTTATTACTTCCCTTAATTAAATTAACTAGATGAACGCACCATAGTTAACCCTATTAAACATGCAATACTAGTCATAGAACGCTACTCACTAACAAAACATATTTAACGCATTAAACACTTAGAAAGTTTGATTGATTTAAGCAAAGACAACAAGTTAGAACGCTAATCTTATCATGCAATTCTCTTTGTTGATTTACCTAAGGAATTATATGTTTTCCACTTAAGAAATTAAGACCTAGAACGCTAGTATATCTTAATTTGGATTCAATTACATGCAAACCCTAATTGTTTCGAACCAACTAAGATAAACACATAAAAGGTGGGATTGAAGCACAAAATCAACAAACAATCGTCATCACATAGAGATATCGCAATTAACAATCTGAAAATCCTAAAACGTTTATCATGCTTTATGGTTATAGAAAACTAAAAATCAATACATAAACTTTATTCTCACAAAATATCGAAACATCCATTTAAAACAAGAATCTAGAACGCTAGTGAAATTGTCTTTAACGTTACAAAACAAAGAAACCAAAAATAAAAGATAGAATGACATAGTTACACTTTTGAAGAGATTCAAGGACGCATGATGATCTTCAAAAGGGTGGAGGATGTTGATGAGCACTACAAGAGAAATGGTCTTTTCTGACCACATCTTTCCGACGGATCCTACTTTTGGTCGGAAATATCATTTTTTCGACAAAAAAAAAATTGTCTGTCGGAAATACACTTTTTTGATGGCCATTATTTCCGACGACCACCAATCCCTCGAAAAAAGTATAGATTTTGGTTGGAAATAATTATTATTTGGTGGGAAAATTTCCCCCTAATTACTTTTCTGACCACACTGGATATCGTCGGAAAATAATAGATCATTTTCCGATGAGACCTTTTTGTCGTCGGAAAATATATGTAATATTTCCGACCAAAAAGCTCACCGTCGAAAATAGTGAGGTTAGTTAATGATATAGCATACGCCCAGTATTTCAAATGAATTCCTTAATGAATTGTAAAACTCATAGTGGACGTCTTGATGTTAATATAATACAAATAAGCAAATAAAAAAAATATTTGTGTATCACTAGCATGGAAGCAAATGTAGGTACACAAAAACTACCCAGTTTTACAAATAATTATTACTATATGACAAGAAATAAAATAGAATATGTACTTATTATAAAATAGCAACAACTTTCTTAATTTTCGTCAGATTCCTATTTGAAACGAATTTGACTTTGATGCTTTGTATCTTGTGTCAAATTAGGATTCCTTGTCTAATCTTGATTGCTTTGCCGCCACATGCGTTGCACATGTCGTCCATGACATCATCTAGAAGCTTCATGAATGTTCTTGGGCTCTCCTAGTCCACTCAGAAATCCTCGTATCATCAGGACTCCTTATGCCAACAGGTTTCCTAGTCCAATTAGGACTCTTGCATTTCCGCCATTTCTCATCATTTCCACAAGCTTGACTTCTAGTTGACTCAGGATTCCTACTTCAACTGAGATTCCTTCTCCTAGTAGAACTGGGAAAACTTCATTTCTCCATTTCTGATCATTTCTACGCCTCATTTCCTCCTTGCCTTCATTTTCGACTCAAAAGTACCTAAAAACACAAACTAAGTTAGAAATGATAATGTTTAGAGAATAACAAAGTAAAATGTAAAGAGAAATGCACTAAAAACATAGGAAATATTAGTCCGATCAGATTGGTATGAGGGAATATACTGCAAGAAAAAGAAAATATTCATCAATGGTTTTCTAGAAAACACAGTCACTAGAATAAAGGTATTGACCAGAAATAAGTAAAGATTACTAGCTACACAAAGACTATACAAAGATATAATCAGTAAAGATTATTCATTAATGAGAGGCGTACCTCTGTATCATCATTGAGGTAAGCTAAGACTGCGAGTGCCATCAATAGCCTTCCCATCCAGCCGTAGGTTTCCCGTCTGGCACGACTAGTGGACTCTGTTGTACTGGTGTTACTAGGGTTCACTGTTCTAAAACTCGGCCGCCCAGCCCTCCTAGGCGCTGGGCGGCGGCTCACCGACTCGATTAATGCCAAATCGGCGGGATTGGGCGGGATTGACTTGGGCGGCTGACTAGGCGCTTGGGAAGCCGACTAGGCGCCTGGGCGGTGAGGGCTTGACGGAGGATGGTGGAGTCTCGAGTGGTTGGGTCGGGATCCAGAGGAGGAGGGATTTCTTAGTATTTCCACTCAGCTCGAAGGAGAGGCGCTTAGTGAGGTCCTTAGAGCATGTTGATGACGGGGGAGGTGTTGCAGCCGAAGCTCGTGAAGGCTTTGCGGAGGTGGATGGCATCGTTGTTGGGTGAGGTCTGGAGAGAGTCGCCATTGTTGTTGGCTTGTTTGCAGATAAGAATGAAAAATCAAAGAAGAGATTTAAGTGGGTGGAGATAAGGAAAAAAATCAAGAAAGTTTATCTCATATCAAGGCACGTGGGATTAATGGTTAATAACTTAATATACATCCAGAAGGTCCAGGGCACGTGGGATGAAGTTGTGCAGTAACACACACCTGTTTTGTTTTAATAGATGGAGACAATAACACACTCCCCATATACTCTCTAAGTCTTTGTTTTTTTCTTAAGGTTTTAGGTCTTGAAATATTCTTAATTATGTAAATAAATGCTATAAAAATAAAAATAAAATTAAAAAATACAAATCCGCCTAGGCGCCTGAGCGCTAGTCCCCTAGCCTCCGCCCGACTAGCGCTTAGCGATTTTTAGAACCTTGCCAGGGTTTGAGTGGACAGAGCGGGCAGGAGATGCAATGGCTTTGGCTGATTCAGCTGCATGCGCATGGACTGGGATCTCCAGATATGGAAGACAAGGCCTAGGGCTAAAACCACTAAGTAGAAGCAGCTGTGGAGTTCCAATTGAAGCAGCTGAGAGAAGGACCTCTCCATGTTTTCGTAGCATAGCATGGTGATAC
The DNA here is from genome assembly GCF_958449725.1 of Rosa rugosa. Classification (NCBI taxonomy): domain Eukaryota; kingdom Viridiplantae; phylum Streptophyta; class Magnoliopsida; order Rosales; family Rosaceae; genus Rosa; species Rosa rugosa. Next base: position 732,426 of record NC_084825.1, read on the forward strand.
CTCCCACTTCTGTCACGAAAAACAACTCCAACAGTAGACTGCCTCGACACTGGAGATGAAGTAGATGAAGCCAACAAAACTTTTTCCACAGTGGCATGCACTGCAACTCGAATATTCAATGGCTTTGCATATTTAAGAAGGTCAGCAGCACTGTGTCTCCTTCCCAAAGTATCAAATGTCGAACCACTAGTCTTGGTCCCCACTACATGATCAAAACAATACCCATTATAGGGATCAATACCAGCTTGCAATAAGCCATCTCGAACTGCTGACTGCCAATTCCTAAGATCAGGCCTGAAGACAGTTGCTCTTTCAACCAACTCATGGGAGTCATTCACCAATTTAAGATCCCATTTGGAAGTGGACCTTTTGTAGGATTCGTGATCTGCATGGCTATAGAAACCAGCATTTATGGCACTGTTGCCTCCAAGAATGCGTCCTCGGACATTTGGAACACCATCTTCAGATGTGAAGGCTTGTGTCGGGGAGTCAAAGTTGTTGACATCCATGAGTGCGGCCAAGAAACCTTCCTGGGTCATCAAGTTTCGATTGCCATAAGCAACACCACCTTTTTCAAGTTGGAGGACCCGAAACCTGGATGATAGTGTCGCAGCCAAAGAGCACCCAGCAGTGCCACCTCCCATGATAATGTAGTCATAGTAGTCTTCCGATGGGAAGTCAGTGGCGTTGGGAACAAACTTCAGGTAACTTGGCTCTGTTACAAATTCAGTTACCAATAAATCAATTTCACAAAAAAAAAAAAAAAAAAAAAATATATATATATATATATATATATATATACATATGGCTTCGAAAACAATGTGATATCTTCCAGTTCTCTACAATAAAATAAAAGGAGGAAATAACATCTGTATGAAAACCTAGAAAGCTCAAAGAAACTATTAAACCAACTAACAATTGAGAACCTCTAGTTCTCTACAATAACAAGAGGAATTAACATCTGTATGAAAACCCAGAATCTCAAAGCAAGTAAATTACTGAATATTTATGAAAGACTAACTAACACACCTTAGGCAATAGTTTTAGTCAAGAACAGGGTTTCAGTTTCATTTCATCAAACACAAAACCCACTCGAAAAATCATAAACTCAAAATGGAGAAAACAAACCCTCCCCCCTCCCAAAACCAAAATATCATCATAAACTAACCATACAAAAACATTTCTCAATCTTTACAAAACCAATAGCTACGCCATATTCAATACAAGCTTTATCCTAATTCGGAAACCATGAAAAAAACGCAAAGATTCAATCTTGCTAACATTTCAACCATAGTTGCCTCAAATTTCAACAATTTCACAAAACCAAAACAAAAAGCTAAGCATAAAAAGATGAAGAAACGGAGAGAGAAAAAGAATGGAGCTACCTTGACGAGGCCGACGTCGGTGCTGAGAGGACGGGCTTGAAGAAGCGGCGACGACATTCACCACCAGCGCAAAAACAAATGCAAGCAAAGCTAGTCTCGACGCCATTGATGAAGTCTCGCGGTGTTTCTTGAAGAAGGAATGGAATTCTTGTGTTTCGAAATCCAAATAGGGCTCGGAGAGAAAAGTATGTGTGAGCTTGAAGGGGGGGGGGGGGGGGGGGAGAGAGAGAAGAAGGTAGTGGCTTTTGGGTACTAATTTAGTTGGAGGCGGCAAAGAAGAGTTGATTTGCTGTGGGCAGACACAGTGTTAACAACAGTCCTCTGCGAATCACAATAACACTAAGGGGTAGAAGCGTAAATTCATATTCATAGAGATGTCGCTAAACCATGCAAATACCAAATAAAGGGAGGGCAAAACCGTTAAGTCACTATTCATTTTGCTAAAAGACAAACAAAATGAACAGTGATTTTAGAATTGAGTTTTAGCATAGAGTATAATTGGAAGTTTGAAAGAAAATATAGGAGGTAAATTACTCTGTCAAATAGGCCTGATTCTTTGGTAGGGCAGACATGCCACATGGCGGTATGCCCAACCAATCAGTACCTATGCAAGGGGTGTATTGGATATTTCATTTTAATTATACATGAGTAGTTTTGAAATATAATTAGAAAACAGAGAAACGTGATTGGTTGGGCGTACTAGCCACTTGGCACGTCTGCCCTACCTAAGAATTTTTCTTCTCTAAAAGTGTAATAGAATTATAGAACACATATCAAAACGGGGGGGGAGAGTGTTTTTTTTTTCTTTGTTGAAACATGATATTTTATTACTAGAGGTTAACCCTCGGAAGAAAAATACAACGGGTATAAGTATGATAGATGATCACAACGGGAGGGAGAAGAAGGTAGTGGCTTTTGGGTACTAATTTAGTTGGAGGCGGCAAAGAAGAGTTGATTTGCTGTGGGCAGACACAGTGTTAACAACAGTCCTCTGCGAATCACAATAACACTAAGGGGTAGAAGCGTAAATTCATATTCATAGAGATGTCGCTAAACCATGCAAATACCAAATAAAGGGAGGGCAAAACCGTTAAGTCACTATTCATTTTGCTAAAAGACAAACAAAATGAACAGTGATTTTAGAATTGAGTTTTAGCATAGAGTATAATTGGAAGTTTGAAAGAAAATATAGGAGGTAAATTACTCTGTCAAATAGGCCTGATTCTTTGGTAGGGCAGACATGCCACATGGCGGTATGCCCAACCAATCAGTACCTATGCAAGGGGTGTATTGGATATTTCATTTTAATTATACATGAGTAGTTTTGAAATATAATTAGAAAACAGAGAAACGTGATTGGTTGGGCGTACTAGCCACTTGGCACGTCTGCCCTATCTAAGAATTTTTCTTCTCTAAAAGTGTAATAGAATTATAGAACACATATCAAAACGGGGGGGGGAGAGTGTTTTTTTTTTCTTTGTTGAAACATGATATTTTATTACTAGAGGTTAACCCTCGGAAGAAAAATACAACGGGTATAAGTATGATAGATGATCACAACGGGAGGGAGAAGAAGGTAGTGGCTTTTGGGTACTAATTTAGTTGGAGGCGGCAAAGAAGAGTTGATTTGCTGTGGGCAGACACAGTGTTAACAACAGTCCTCTGCGAATCACAATAACACTAAGGGGTAGAAGCGTAAATTCATATTCATAGAGATGTCGCTAAACCATGCAAATACCAAATAAAGGGAGGGCAAAACCGTTAAGTCACTATTCATTTTGCTAAAAGACAAACAAAATGAACAGTGATTTTAGAATTGAGTTTTAGCATAGAGTATAATTGGAAGTTTGAAAGAAAATATAGGAGGTAAATTACTCTGTCAAATAGGCCTGATTCTTTGGTAGGGCAGACATGCCACATGGCGGTATGCCCAACCAATCAGTACCTATGCAAGGGGTGTATTGGATATTTCATTTTAATTATACATGAGTAGTTTTGAAATATAATTAGAAAACAGAGAAACGTGTTTGGTTGGGCGTATTAGCCACTTGGCACGTCTGCCCTACCTAAGAATTTTTCTTCTCTAAAAGTGTAATAGAATTATAGAACACATATCAAAACGGGGGGGGGGGGGGGGGGGGGGAGAGTGTTTTTTTTTTCTTTGTTGAAACATGATATTTTATTACTAGAGGTTAACCCTCGGAAGAAAAATACAACGGGTATAAGTATGATAGATGATCACAACGGGAGGGAGAGTTTGAACATGAAAATTTTATTAACATTTTGTTGGATAGAAATGGTGAACTATATTTTCCAAAATTGTATTACCTGGAGACTTCTTTTTATAATTAAGAAAGAAAATTAAATGATTGGGAGAAGAGTGGTTCTATTCATACCTCCTAATTTGTTCTTTGAACCTCCCATAATTTTTGTGAAATTTTAATTCCTATCTTACCCCCATAATAAAATTAAAAAAGAAAAACAACCCACTAGATTAAAACCGAATAGACACCGGCCATCAGATTTGGTTGAGCACTTGGGTGGCAGCTCACCAAGCCAACTGAGATAAAGTTTCATTGCTGCTTGATTCATAGTTGATATATCATATATGGTCTATTGGGTGTGATTCAACCAAATTGAGTGCAAAGAAATTCTAGAATTAGGGACTCGTGGTGCAGCAACTCGCCAAGAATCTACGTACCCAGATTAGAGTTTATTTGCTCCTTGATAATATATAGTAGATGTTTTATTGAGTGCCATATTAGTATACAACGTCTGAGTTAATTGCAGTATTAAATGACGTGGGAAGATTATGAATGAAGAAGATTATGAATCACTAAAGAAAATTATGAATGAAGGTAATCATGTTTATAGCAACGCCCTGAGATGGAGGAGAAATAACTATGGTATCTCTTCAATTTTGATTCTTCTTCTGAATTTTTATATACTTATTTCTTTATTCATTTTGTTCTAGAGCTAAAATGGAAATTCAATGTTTACAAAAATTAAGAGAGGTCTAAAAAGCAAATTTGGAGGTATGAATAGAATCACCCTTGGGAGAAAATGAAAAAAATAAATATAAAGTATTTGATTAAGGATTGGATTGGATAGGAAACCCAGCCCATTCTCTGCCCGCCCAAAACCCAAACCAATGGTTTATAGAAAATCTCTGTTCTGGTTTTGCAGTGCGGCAAACTGGTGAGTGGTGTGGAGGAGGGAGAAAAAGCAAAGGCCCTGTTATGCGAAGAGTGCAAAGCCAATGCATTCAAGGGAGAAAGAAACTCTTATTTCTACCCACTGGAATGTCAAAAAGGGAGATAAATCAGACTCGATTCGAGACATAGTTAATCTCTCAAACCTTTCTTTCCACTCTGGATTGGTAGAATGCTTTGGGTTTCATCCAAATGCTACTTTACTCTTCTCACTTGCTACTCTATGTCCTTGTGGTATGATGCAATAAATTTCTGTTCTCTACGACAAGCATGATATCTAATGATTTGGTTCTAATCTGATGATTTTGAATATCTCATATATTATTTCATGAAATGGACTACAACATGCCTTGACGATTACATGTTTGTAGACTTTTCTTATGATTCTTCATTAGCAATACGTTTGACTTGAATCATTGCAAAAGTGGAGGCTTCGAAGCAGTCAATAGTTTGATATATGTTTGTGTTGTCTGCTGCAGGAAGAAATGCATCACAGGGACCATTGAGTGGCGGTTTCATTCAACAGATGTTGTTCTAATCGACCACGGATGAGGCTGCTTCTCTCCATCTCTGAGTGGTCTAGCGATGGTTCATTAATTTGTTAGTTCAGGCCTCGGACGGCTGATGCATATTTTTATGTTGTTACAGAGTAAATGAAAATTGAACATCTCTATTCTTGAAAACCATCTACAACCTGGCGCATGGAACCATCAGCTGAGGCCATTCTGTAAAGGGCAGCGGGATTGTCTCAAGCTTTTTATTCATAAACGTCCAAAGGTTTGTCCTTTTGTTTCTGGTTGATGTTTAATAATTCTCTGTGAACATCTAGAATATCAGGTCGAAACTTGATGGTTGGACTCTCAGTCAGGTTAAGGATAATCAATCACTATTTATTATGGCTGTTTGGCTCCAAAACCAGTTGGCTTGCAAACTGTCTCTTTTGAGCGTGTGATTGCGCAGGCGTGCCAGCACCGTGGGGTGCAGTCGTCGGGGTAGTCCCTTGACCTGACTTCTTCTTCAAGCGACCGTGGACGAGGAGAGCACCAACCTCGTCACGGGGTTCTTCTCTAGCCTTCCGGAGAAGGACTTCTTGCCTTACTGGGTAAGGGCTTTGGTTGTGGTCTCTTGCGTTCACCAAATCGATACTTAGTGTTGTAGACTAAGCAGAGCAATCACTGGGAAGTTGGGAGAAGCACGGGGTTGCGCTAAAGCGTGACTCTAGCTTCGCTGGGTGCGAGGGCGTTACCCTTGCTTCGCTGGAAGTAACAATGGCGGTTGCGCTTGCAGTCGGCTCACTGGGAGACTGGGACTGGAAGTACGGTCGCCGGGTTGATCTGGTGATGCTAGCAGTCGGCTCGCTGGGAGACTGGGACTGTATCGCGGTCACCGGGGTTCAACGAGGTTGAAGGTTTGCTCCTGGGAGGCTTTGTAATCGCTGGGATTGATTGATTTGAGAGAGGTCCTTAATCTGTCCTCGAAACCTTGTATATATACCTAGGGTTTCGACCGCTCCTTGTCGTAGAAGGATTATTGACTGGAGTTTCCTAGTCAATCTCTATTACTTGATTCCAATAGGACTTTGCTCTCCTCATGGATTCCGGAATAGGCGGAGTTGCAGCCCAAAACCAAGTATGTTTATTTTTGGGCCGCAGGTATCGGCCCGCTGCGCTAGATCCACTGAAGGATATTGCCAAAATTACTTTTGGGCTCAAACATTGCCCCCCAGGCCTCGAAATCAGGCCCATGAAAGTGTAACTGATTGAAGGGGACTAAAACGACGCGTTCGATGCTCGAAACGATGTCATTAATAAGGGTTGCGTCTTTTCACTCGCGAAACGCCTTTTTGTCGCATCGTTTCCCTCACAAAATCTCTTATTTAAATCCGCAGCCACTCCAGACCTGTCACATCAGAAACTCTTTTAGTCTCCTAAACCCAGAAACCCTCTGTTGCACACATCCTTCTCACAGAAACCCAGAAATGGCTCCCCCGAAAAAGATGGTTATCGACCAAGAAGAAGAACTGAATGAACAGGCTGCACGCTCTTGGGGAACTGGGATTGGCGCCAGCCTGATTCTCCAGACCGCCATCCAAAGACCTCTGCTCCTCCGACTTTCGAACCACCATGCCGGACTGGGCCCAACACCGCGAGATGCTTTCCCGGCCGACGCCATCGCCTTTTATGGTCTACCTGTTCGTCGCCCCATCCCCGTCCTCCGAAGGACTCCTGGGTATTTTACCAGTTGGAGTGCCCCTAACCATCGATCGAAAATAGGGCATTGGCCATCCTCCATCAGTGCGGAAGAGCTTTCTTGGTACCAGAAAGCACGCGCTCTAGATCTAGCCCGCTGGAACGCAGCAGGTATCACCCATACTATTGATCTTTGTTTTCGTCTTCCGCGCGGTGGCAATCGTTCGCCACTCGCTGCCTTTCTTTGTTTCTGGAACACTGCTACCAACACCTTTGATTTTCGATTTGGCCAAATGAGTGTCACTTTATTGGACATTCTCACCATTACTGGCCTACCCATTGATGGTGAACCCTATCTGCATGGCCAATTCGACTCTGATACTTTCACCTCCACCATGGCCCAACATGGTCGCGGCGCCCACAGCGGCTCCTATCCGCGGTGGCTGGCCTATTACCGCCAGGAGCACAATGCGACTGGCGGGATTGCATTCTTGGAGTACTGGCTCTGTAAATTTATTTTCTGTACTTCCTCCTGTAAGCCCACTGGTGCCTGGACTTCTCTGGCGACGGCCCTCTACAACGGCCACCGTGTGGGACTAGGACAACCAGTATTAGGTGCCCTCTACCGTACTTTGTATCAAGCCACAATGCATCCCTTTGAGACTAGCATTTCTGGCCCCTTTTGGATCCTTGACTTCTGGATTCAAATTTACTTTCCATACTTTCGTCGCGACGACATCCCATTACTTCCGCCTACTGACCAACTCTTGGGTCGATGGCTCAGTCGCGGCGAAAGGTACACATCCCCTCCTTATTTTGAGTGCTTCACATACTTGTACTTACTGCACGAGATGCCGTACTGCGACTTAGTGCTGAGTAGAAGATTCCCAGCTCCGCTCGAACATGGATTCCTCCCTGGCGCCTCTCGCTACAGTGATCGCGCGCGCTTGGCTTTTCGCCGCGCGATCTCCTGTTCCGACATCAGGATTGCCGCTGACGAACTCAGTTATGAGCTCTACGCTCCCAACCATTTCGCTCGTCAATTTGGTCTTGTCCAATTAGTGCCATTCCCTCTACATGATGCTTGGAACTACAACACTTCTTGGCGTAGAATTGGGCCCCTTTCTGGGCCTCCGCCAGCACAAAGCACGCTCGCGCTGGTTGATCTTCCTGACTGGGCCAAAGAGATTGACTCTGTGGACGCGACTGAGGAAGGATATGATGCATGGTGGGCAGAAGTCTCTGTTAACTGCTGGCGGCAACAACACGATGAGGTATTCGCTGCCATCTTCGGGGAACTGCGATATCCCTACGCCGCCGACGTTGATCAACTTGCTCGCATCCCTGAAGACGCTGCACAAGCTCCTCCTCCCGCTGTTGAACCGGCTCCGCGACCCGCGCGAGCCCCACGTCAGGCCCAAGCTGGTATCGTAATCCGCGAACCCCTTCAAGAGGTAACTAATCTTGACTCATGTTTTTTCCCCTTTGTTCTTTTATCCCTTCCCCTTTAAATTCAAACTTTGTTTTTCCAGGGGAGCGCGCCACTCTCTGGCAGTCGCGCAGCCAACGCTTCCCAAGCCGCTGGCCAGTCTGGGAAGCAAAAGGCAGTAATGATAGAGCCTGAGGACAAAGACTCCTCCTCTGATGATGATGACATGCAAACGGTAAGAGCCCTCTGTTTGTACAAGTCATGCTTTCTTTACGAGTCATACCTAATCCCCTGCCTCTAACAGATCGCTGCTCTCTCGGCTCGGAAGCGCGCTCGTTCTGATCCTCGAACTGACCTGTGGGCAGAAGATGAACCAATCGCTGACCGACTGGTAAGACACAAGCACACTAAGCATTTGTTAGAAATTTCTTTTCATTCTGTGCGACTCTGTAACAATCCTCATTTGCAGGTTCGCCACAGGTCTTCGAGACATGTTGAAGAAGGATCTTCAATTGTTGGTGAAGGCACATCTGCCTCCCAAGCTCCAGCGCCAACTGTTGTGAACCACTCTCCGACTCCTGCGGGCGCTGTAGATAACGCACAATTGGCCTTGATACCAGTGCAGATCATAGATGACAGCTCGCCGGAGGCTGAAAATAGAGTACTGCCACTGGACGCCCCTCGCGAGGAACCAAGCGACGTTCCTGTCCTGGAACAGATAGCGCCTGACTCAATTCCTGTTCCCAGCGAAGCTAGCCCAGAGACAATGCTCGCGATCATTGTGTATGAGCCCCCAATCGAAGAGGTATTCCCCCTAACCAACTATCTCATCATTATCTCCTGGTTCAAGTATTCTGATAATGTCTTCTTCCAGGTTCCGAACGTCGTTGGAACTGGGGACGATGTAATCGGAGCAGCAGAAGAAGAAGCTGCTGAGCCTGTCCCTAACGTGGTTGATCAGGAACTTCCTCCCCCTGCCCCCCAAGTCGCTGAAGCTGAAGAATTGGAGGACCTTCCTGAACCAGCGCCGGAGGTACCTGAACCAGTGCCAGAAGTACCTATCGCTGAACCTCCTGAGGTCCCTATCGCTGAGCCTCCTACTCCTTCTACTTTGGAAAGGTTAGCTCGTGTTCTTGAAGTGACCCCCCCTGGGGTCGTAGATGAAGTCAGAGAAAGCCTTCGCCGCCTCCTGGGCCCTGATATCTTGATTCCTGGTGCGCCTGTGAGGGTCTTAGAATACTTGAGGGTGCTCCTCCGCGAGGGAGCCATCACTGAGGAACAATTCCAGGAAATCGATCAACTGTTGCAGGATCTTCCTCAAGGGCTCAACGAGCGGGCAGTCGCGAATGCGCAAGCCAGGCAGACCGAAATGCATTATCAGAACCTTAATCAGCAAACGGAGACCGCGCGCAACGTCTTGGGTGACCAAGCTAACCTCATCAGGGACCTGACGCTTGAGAGGAACCACTTGAGGTCCCAAATTCAGGCCTTTCAAGCCCGGCTAACCGATGTTACTGCTATGCTCGTTCGTGCAGAGCCTCAGCTGGAACAACCCCTCGCTGCTCTCGAGACGCTATCCCAAGAACTGGCTCAGGCACGCGTGGCAGCCCAACAAGCAGCACAAGCTGCTGCAGATGCCAGTTTTCGTTTGGATGAACTCTTCCTTCGCCTGACCCATGCAGGCCGAAGACTTTTGGGCCCCTAGAGTTAGGCCCATATTTTGTATGAACAATATTATTATTATTATTAACTATTTATTTAGCCCACTTTGCTTGGCCCAAATAATAACTTATTCTCTCAAACGGTTCAACGCTTTAAGTTGCCTTTATTGCTTTAAAACCGTTTGATAAGATTGAAAAGATAATCTCGAAATGGAGCAGTTACCTCCTTGGAGACTGCCCCGTCTCCCACGCGCTTTCAATTACCTTCATTTCCGAGATCTTCGCATTTAACCTTGTTGATACGCTCATTGATGACAGTGAGAATATCACAACTGCCCATCGTACGGTTGAGGCTACTGAGATTGGCGCTATAAATACCTGCACTCTGTAGAGATGATCGACACAAACGCAATATGGCTTTCCCAGAAATAGTATCGCAATCTCTACTTCTCTTTCTCCAGTTTCTACGATCTTCTCCTCACGATATCAGCCTTAGCCTCAAACCCCTAGGTCTTATGGCTTAACCTCAATACCTGGGTAGGTCCTATGGCCTAACCTCAGGTCCAACCTCATGTCTTTGGTCTCTGGAAGTCGCGGTGAAACCCTCCGGTTTCATTTAGACCAAAGAACATGTGGTGCTCCCGTAGCGGCGGAACCAGATTTTGAGGGGTCTCCTCTCTCAAACTGCCCGCGTGGAGCAGGAGGAAGAAGGGCGGAAGACCAATATGGGTCGCCTGTTCTTGCTCCGTAGCCTGCCTCCAGGGTCTGACTACGTGGTTTATGTTTTTCCCCTGGAGGTAGATGTGGTTGTGAGTTGCGCTTCTCTGTGAAGACCATCTCCATCCCGGAGGGTAATCCAACCAAAAGGGTCGTGATGGATTATTTCCTTCCTTTTGGTCCGGTACAGACGGTAGCGGCTGCAACTCAAAGCAGAGGAGGCATGTGGGTGAAGAGAGGGAGAGTAGGAATGCCCGAGCACAACCCCTTTGCTGCCACAAGATCCAGAAACTCCCAGCAGATCTGTAACTTTATGGTTTTTACTCTAAGCCACTTCTGGCCTTGTAAACCGCAAATGTGATTATTTTGATTTGCACTTTGTACTGCTTTTGGCCGCAAAGCCACTTTATGAATGAAAATCTTTAACATTTTTTGCAAATCAAAGTATAAAATAGGGCCTCAGGTATAGGCCATTACATGCATTCTTAACACCATAATGTCAAAGAAAAGAAACATTGAAATTGAAATTATTGAAATTGTTGAACGAAAAGCCTCAAATAAGGCAATTTTTGAACGAAAAGCCTCAAATAAGGCCTGAATGTGTAGAGTGTTGCCCCCCTAGTATGCGTAGGTGAAGCAAGTACAGGATACTAAGGCCACAGGAAAGGCCTGAATATGGATGAAGCGAACCTGGGGAGACTAAGGTTGCCCCCCTGTCTGAGAAGAAGGTTGATCCGGTGGATCGTCAAACTCCCAAACACTAGGGTAGTATTTCTTCAGGAAACGCCCGTTAATGGGATTGCGGTGGAGGTCGCCATCCAAATCTTTGAGGTGAAAGGCCCCGCGCTCCAGAATGCGATGAACAACGAAGGGTCCTTCCCATCGCGGAGTCCATTTACCGCGACCGGTCAACTTCTCGCCAAAAGGCAGAACAGCCTTCCAAACCAAATCACCCTCTTTGTAACTACGGCCACGTGTCCTCTTGTCATAGGCGCGAGCAATCCGTTGTTTTTCCATGACTAGGTTATCCAAAGCTGCCAAGCGCTGCTCGCTGAGATCTTCGTGTTCTTGCCACATTGCCTGAACATAATCTTCCCCGATCAAGTGATGCTGATCTTGGACGCGCAAAGATTGGACGTTGAGTTCCAAAGGTAAGACTGCATCATGGCCGAACATTAGCGCATAGGGGGTTGTAGCAGTGGGATTCCTCTTGGAGGTACGATACGCCCATAAGGTTTCATACAACGTATCGTGCCACTGTCTAGGGTTTTCAACAAGCATCTTCTTGAGCAAGGTGATAATGATCTTGTTACTGGCCTCAGCTTGACCATTGGATTGGGCATAATAAGGTGTGCTGTGGACGAACTGGATGCCCAAGTCCGCGACAAGTTTCTCTACCTCACCGCCCATAAATGCTGCCCCCCTGTCGGAGACCAACACTTCTGGAATGCCGAACCTGCAAATAATATTCTGAAAAATAAACTGGCGAATGGTAGCGCCGGAAGCTTCCTTCAAAGGTTCAGCCTCAACCCACTTCGTGAAGAAGTCAGTGGCTACAATGATGAACTTATGCTGGAGTGAGGAATGAGGGTGAATCATCCCAATCAAGTCCAAAGCCCAGCCTCTGGCAGGCCAAGGTTTAATAATAGGTTGCATGGGAATATTGGGAATGTGCTGCACTGGACCATGCGCCTGACAGTCTTGGCAACCTTTCGCGAACGCGATACAGTCCTTCAAAATGCTGGGCCAATAATACCCATGTCTTCTGATAAGCCAACGCATCTTGGGGCCTGCTTGATGGGCTCCACATACTCCTGTGTGCGCTTCGCGCATTAATCGTTTTGCGTCGCGGCCATAGACACATCTAAAGTCTACGCCATCTTCCCCACATCGTCGCAGCTCGTCACCTCTGAGGAAATAATTCAAGGAGAGAAAACGAATCTTCCTGTCTGCTGTAGGGTCTGGGTTCTTGAGGTAGTCAATCAACGGTATGCGCCAATCGACGTCAATAGGCTCGAGAACCGCGACAACTGGATCATCCGGCGGGTCAGGCCGCGCGAGCCACGAAGGCAGTGTGCGGCGCTCGACCTTCAGGATGCGCTCGCGAACTCCATACTTCAATGTAATGCCTGTAGCCAATTGAGCGAGCTCATTGGCCGCAAAGTTGCGCTCGCGGGGTATGTGCTCCAAATCCGCCTCATCGAATTGATCCAGAAGCTCAATGGCGCGATGTAAATAGGGTGTAAGCAAAAGGCTTTCACACTTATACTTTCCTTGGAGCTGATTGATTATAAGCAAAGAGTCACCGTGTACCTGAACGTCCCTGACTCCCAACTCTAGCAGAACCTCTAGGCCAATGATCAGGGCCTCATACTCTGCTTGATTGTTTGTACATTTGAACTCCAACTGGAAAGAATAAGAAAAACGATCGCCCGCGGGATTCTCCAGGACAATCCCTGCCCCTGCTAACGTTTCTGTTCTTGAACCATCAAAGTACAGTATCCAGGGCTGCAAGGAGACTGTGGCTTGATACCGAATAGCGTATTCTGGGATGCGCGCTAAATCTGGCCGAGTTATGGTAACAGCTGCTATTTCTAGCTCCTTCACTATAGGGATGTCTAAGGTAGGGTGGTGTGCGAGGAAATCTGTGATAGCCTGTCCCTTTACTGCCTTTTGTGGCACATACTGTAGCGAGAATTCAGATAAAGCTAACACCCATTTGCCAATGCGGCCTCTCAGAATAGGTCGCGATAGCATGTACTTGACTAAGTCAGTCTGAGCGATGATGCAAGTGGTAAAGGATAACATGTAGTGGCACAGTTTGCATACTGAGAAGTACAATGTGAGACACAGCTTTTCCATCGGGGTGTATCTTGTCTCGCAGTCTGTGAGTGTCCTACTAAGATAGAATATGGCATGTTCGACACCCTCTGCATCATCTTGGGCGAGCAGGCTGCCAATGGAAGCCTCAGCTGCTGAAACATATAGTTTTAATGGGAATCCAGCCCTAGGAGGAACGAGCACTGGTGGGCTCGCCAGGTAGGCCTTGATTTTATCAAAAGCCTCTTGGTGTTTATGCTCCCAGACGAACTCGCTCTGGCCCTGTAGCTTCAGCAGAGGAGAGAAAGGCTGGATCTTACCTGCAGAGTTAGAGATAAAGCGTCTCAAAAAGTTAATTTTACCGAGCAAACGCTGCAACTCTTTCTTCGTGCGTGGCGGAGATGCGTTGATGACTGCGCTCGCTTTGTCTTCAGGGACCTCAATTCCCCTCTGATGGACAATGAACCCAAGAAAGTCTCCTGCTTGAACCCCAAAAACGCACTTAGCGGGATTAATTTTAAGCTTGTGCTGTCGCATGCGCTCGAACACTTTCCTGAGATCTGTGATGTGGTCCCCTCTTTTCTGAGATTTGACAACCACGTCATCAATGTAAACCTCCAAAATCTTTCCAAGGATGTCATGGAAGATCAGGTTCATGGCTCGTTGATAAGTCGCGCCAGCGTTCTTCAGTCCGAAAGGCATAACCACGTATTCAAAAATGCCCGCGAACCCAGGGCAGCGAAACGCGGTCTTGTGTCTGTCTTCTTCGGCGACCGGAATCTGGTGATATCCTGCAGTGCCATCCATGAAGGACAATAGTTCATGTCGCGCAACAGCGTCGACCAACATATCCGCGACCGGCATGGGGTAGACATCCTTAGGCGTAGCAGTATTAAGGTCTCTATAGTCTACGCAGACCCTCATCTTGCCATTCTTCTTGCGGACAGGCACTATGTTAGATAGCCACTGATTGTATTTGGCCACCCTGATAATGCCTGATTTATGCATTTTTTCAACCTCCTCCTTGACGAGGATTTGAGTCTCTGAATTCATTCTTCGCGGCTCTTGTTTCACAGGCCTCTTGTCAGGGAGTGTTGGTAGCTGATGGCAGACCAAGTCCGGTGACAGGCCAGGCATATCCTCATACTTTTCCACAAAGCAGTCCTTGAATTCTAATAATAAGTCAATAAGCCTCTGTTTCTCGCTAGGCTCTAAGTAAGCGCTGATAGCCACTTCCATAGGCTCATCTGCTGTTCCGAGATTGACTTTCTCGGTAGGATCCCTGACCTTAGGAGGCGTGTCGTCCAACGCTGCCGGAGCGAGCTGGATTTCTACCTCATCCTCTTGTTCCTGATCAGAGAGTCCCTCTTCAACGATTTCCAAAGTCGCGATTTGCTCATAGGCCTCTTTTTCCACTAGGTATGATGATAATCTTTCATGCAGCGAGTGAAGGGCCTCTATCCCTTCCTCTGGAAGGTCGTAATCCATTAATCGTTCAAGGGTTTAGGCACAGCGTGGCCAGGCCTTTCTAAGCCTTCTTTTGCGAGCGTAAGCCCCCACTGTGCCAGTTCAGAGGCCGTCACCCCTGTGGGGCGGCCTTTGTTATCGATGCCACTGACTTGCAATGGAGCGATAGGCTCCAAGTAGTACCTGGCATCTACATAGTTTGCGGATACTGGGAAAGGACGAGGGTCCGCTTTGATCACCTCAGCTTTGTCTGTCTCCCTGTTCCACATAATAAGTTCCTGATGGAGGGTTGACGGAACACAGTAACTCCGGTGAATCCAATCTCTGCCCAGGATAGCGCTGTAGGCCGCATAGCAGTCTGTCACAAAGAAAGCGTAAACTCCCTCTGCTGGACCTACCTTGATACGCAAGAAAAGTAAACCCAAGGTTTTTGTTACAGTCCCCGCGAAGTTCTTGAGAGTAAGAGACGTCGACTGGATCTTCTCCTTCTTGATCCCTAGCAGGTGCATGGTCCTGGTAGTAATGACATTAACAGCAGCTCCGGTATCAACCATGATCTTGCTTACTTTGGTACCGCCAATGTCCGCCGTGATGTATAAAGGTCTCATGTGTTGGACCATGGCAGGCGTTGGCCTAGTGAAGCTCATGAAGAATTCTTTACCGTTAGCGTCCTCTGTTTCCAGACAAACAAACTCTTCTACCGGTGTTGGGACTGCGGACGTGATCTGCAGGGGATGTGTATTACTTTCCTCAGCTTCTACGCACTCTTGAGCAGCGACCGGCATTGCATACCGCGCTGGAAGCACATAAACCATATTGCAGGACGTTTCGAATTCATCTATGTCGTCTTCCAGGTTAAGCTTGGGTTCGTGGACAGGGATATCTGTGTTGAATTGTTCGACCAACCTGTCCACTAAGGATTCCTCGGCGAGGCCTTTTACTTCACATTGTTCGAGCTCTTGAACCACCTAAGCTTGTTCAAGGGAATCTGGCTTTAGTTCCCTGGCAATGTCCGCCTTTGGGGGAGCGACCACCAAACTCTGGACTTTCTTAGGTCTCCACTGTAAAGTGTCGGTAGTCTTGTCTTTGCCCCCCAATCTCTCGAAAACCGAGGATTTGGCTTCTGGTTCCTCGCGAGACATCCTGCGCCTGACGTGTGGTCGTCTGGACGGCGAGCTCTCCTTTCTGGCCAGCGGAGGTGTTCTCTCCTTGGCAATCCTACAAAAAACATTGGGCTTAGATGCCCCAGATTCTGAGCTCGCTGGCTTTCGCAGACTGCGAGGAGCCACTAATGGCTTAGCAGCGAGCGCTTCCATCTCCTTCTGATACTGCTCAGGAGATTTGACCAACTGTGAAGGTTTGATCAGGCCCTGGTCTAAAGCCTCTAGCGCGCGCTTGGCTTCACCAAATCTGCGCTGCAGTTTTCGCTTCTTGGAAGGACTTATCTCCACTGCCTTCCCCTTCTCCCTGGTGTACCACTTTCCTTCTTTGATGGTAGCGGTTGAAGCAGGTGGTATGTAGGGCTTGGTCAGAATGTCTTTGTGCTTGTTCGCGACCTTTTCCTTCATCTTCTGGTCAGCCGTAGCTGCCTTCAGCTTCTTGAACAGATTGGAGTCCTTTGGCGACGTAGGCGACCCCATTCTCTCCTTTTCTCTTGGGCTGGAAGGCTGGTAGTTTCGTGATAGCGAAGCCCACTTAATGGGCGGGAAAGAGCCAAAACGAAATGTCTGCTCGACCTCTTCGTGCGGCACTTGGATGCCACACTCTTCTTTGCACCGCGAGCATAACACTACTGTCGAGGCTTGACCAAATGGTTTAGCCTTCTTCTGGGCAGGAGCCTCTTTAGGCTCTGTTTCTTGTCCTTTCGTGGACAAATCCAGAGTTGGTTTCCTCTGGTTCTGCTTGGTCCAGTTCACATCGACCATGTTAATCCCAGTATCAGGAAAAGGGTTTAGGTCAACAAGCGCTGCTGCAGTTACTGGAGCTTCCACCTGAAGACTACCGTTGTTGAGCCATACCTGAATCTGGTCCTTGAGCTTCACACAATCAGCTGTATTATGGTTCCACAGGTTATGGAATTTGCAGTACTTCTTTCCTTTCAGCTGATCTGGTCGAGGAAAAGGTCCAAAGTCGGTCTTCACCATCTTCGCGGTGATCATCTCATCTAGAATCTCGTGTGCCTTGTTGGCATCATATGTATACGTCGCGAATTCAGGTTTAGTGAAGGCCATCGATTTGAGCTTGACAGGTTCCTTGGAGATTTTCAATTGCTTTAGGGCTGGATTCTTTCTCCCTGTCAGCTCATAAGCGGCGATGTCGCTTTCATCTTCCTCCTCGTCCTCCTGAACCACGTCTTCACTGTGATAGTGGTAGTAAGGATCGTACGTAGCCGGCTGGTAGCTCAGGGCCGCTACAGTGCGATGTTTCCCTGGTACGTATGTTCCTCTGGACGCGTTCTTCCTGGCGTCAGTTTCTCTGAGGAGGTGTTCGAAGCTTCCCACCTCTGTGATGAGTTCTCCCATTGACTGGATCATGCTGCCATGCTGCTTCTTTCGCTGGCGAGGCTCTAGGCCCTTGATCGCCAACTTGATCAATTCTTTCTCTGGCAAGATCACATTTAGCTTGGCCTTCTGAATCTGGAAGCGCTGAAGATAGGCCACAGCGGACTCTATGGGCTGTTGGGCCATCTGGGTGAGAGAAGCCAAGTCTACCTCGGGTTCTGTGGCCCCGAAAGTCTCCCGGAAAAGCTTTTCCATTGCAGGCCAATCTGCTACAGTTCCTGGCCGCAATTTAGAGAACCACCTGAAGGCAGCTCCTGAGAGAGAAGTGCCAAAAATCCTGCACTTGAGGATGTCATCGTTCTGGTACTGGCCGCATTGTACCCTGAACCTAGCCAGATGGGTTGCCGCATTCTCGGAGTCTTCCCCTGAGAAAGTAGCAAATATAATATTCTTATAGCCCCTGGGGAAAGGCGCGAGCATGATATGCGGCGGGAAAGGTCCCTCATAGATCCCATCCATCTGGGCCCTAGGGTTAGCCTGTCTAATCATCTCCTCTACCTCATCTCGTCTCACATATTCTGGACCCGGAGGAGGAGGAGGTGGTATGGTCGCTGCATGGCGAACAGGCTGCACAGGTATTGCTTGGTTTACAGTCGCTGTCCCTTCTCCTACGTGCACGACGCGGTTTGCAACGGGTTGTTGAAGAGTCACTGCTGGTATGGGCATTTCCTTTGCCAGCGCTGTTATCCTAACCGGATTACCAGCCTGGTCAATCCCATAGTAGCTTCCCGGCAGCTCTTGATATACGTTCTCTGCCCCGTCGCTGTCGTATTGAACGAACGTAGAATCGGACGAGGTTCCAGCGCCCTTTGAGGCCTGGTGCTTCTGCCTGATAGTCTGCCCACTTGAGGCAGTACCTTTATCCTTGCTGCCGCCGATAACTAGCGCTTGTTCTTTGTTTTTCAGCGGCGTGGCAGCAACAGTTGCGGCAGGTATAGCAGTATGGCTGCTAACCTTCTCGCGCTGGTTCGGTGGCACGTATTTGCCCGAACCGGATGGCTGGCCAAGAGAACCAAGGATAGCATTGGGATCACCCAAGGTCTGGTTTAATACCTCCTTAGCCTGGTTCAGCTCGGCCCTCTGCATGGCAACCTCGGTTGCGAGAATCTCTCCATCTTTACGGAGACCAGCCATGTCAGCCGTTGTTTGCTTCGTATGGTTCGCAATGGCCTCTATTATTCCTTTCTGGCGCTGGTTCTGCTCTTCTGCGATACCTGAAGCATGGGCCATCAAAGCATTCTCAGTCTGTGAGATTTGCTGCTTAGTTTCCTCCGCTTGTTGGGAAATACGCTGGTTTATCTCGCGTATGACCTGGTCGGCTCTCGCATTATCCCTCTCGAGGTCAGCAGCTATTTTCTTGCTGTGGTTTTCGATGTTCTCCAGGATAATTGCAAACGCGACCTCGGAGGAGGCCCCTTCTGGGATAGGCTTCGGAACGAAAGCCTCTCTTTGCACTCTTGTCGCTGCGTTGGAGTTAGCGACAGTGTCAACCGGCTAGTTGGCCTGGTTGCTAGTGACAGTTTGACCCTCAGCGGCGGTCGGACGATTCTCCCCTTTTTCCGTCGACATCTCGGTTGGATGGGGATGAAGAGCGAATCTTTGAGTCACTTGTTGCTCAGAAAGACCACGACAATCCGCGCGAGAATGCGGCTTGTAACTGGAGGTCTTATGCTTTGGGCAGTTAGCGTAAACCTTTTGGTAAGGGTTTTCGCTTGACTTCCCAATGGCTACCGTTCACGAAGAGACACTAGTTGGTCCCACTGGGCGTGCCAAAATGTTTGGCTCCAAAACCAGGTGGCTTGCAAACTGTCTCTTTTGAGCGTGTGATTGCGCAGGCGTGCCAGCACCGTGGGGTGCAGTCGTCGGGGTAGTCCCTTGACCTGACTTCTTCTTCAAGCGACCGTGGACGAGGAGAGCACCAACCTCGTCACGGGGTTCTTCTCTAGCCTTCCGGAGAAGGACTTCTTGCCTTACTGGGTAAGGGCTTTGGTTGTGGTCTCTTGCGTTCACCAAATCGATACTTAGTGTTGTAGACTAAGCAGAGCAATCACTGGGAAGTTGGGAGAAGCACGGGGTTGCGCTAAAGCGTGACTCTAGCTTCGCTGGGTGCGAGGGCGTTACCCTTGCTTCGCTGGAAGTAACAATGGCGGTTGCGCTTGCAGTCGGCTCACTGGGAGACTGGGACTGGAAGTACGGTCGCCGGGTTGATCTGGTGATGCTAGCAGTCGGCTCGCTGGGAGACTGGGACTGTATCGCGGTCACCGGGGTTCAACGAGGTTGAAGGTTTGCTCCTGGGAGGCTTTGTAATCGCTGGGATTGATTGATTTGAGAGAGGTCCTTAATCTGTCCTCGAAACCTTGTATATATACCTAGGGTTTCGACCGCTCCTTGTCGTAGAAGGATTATTGACTGGAGTTTCCTAGTCAATCTCTATTACTTGATTCCAATAGGACTTTGCTCTCCTCATGGATTCCGGAATAGGCGGAGTTGCAGCCCAAAACCAAGTATGTTTATTTTTGGCCCGCTGCGCTAGATCCACTGAAGGATATTGCCAAAATTACTTTTGGGCTCAAACAATGGCCAAGACCGTGCTTTAATGTTAGCAGTGCTAGCGCAATTACAATCTGGGTTTGGGTCATTCTTGTACAAGCCCTGGCTCATGACTTATGTCTGCTCTTGCGTATGCATGGTGCTTCATCTCTCTACCAATTCTGGATCTCTTAGGTTTACATATGCTTTGCCCAACTGCTATGTTGCTGGACTTGCAATGATCTGGGTTTTCCTAGATACTATTTCCCTTGCAGGAAATATATGTGCACACTGCACACATTTATAATCCTAATTGTATATAGATGGGACGATGGGTATATTTTCAGGTCAAGGTATATAGAGATAATAAGGTTGGGATATGGTGATATCTGCGTTCATTGGGTCAAATTGGAGCTGTGTTATGAGCCTAATATACCTACTTTGATAATATCTAAATTATGTATATTGCAAGTGTCGCCTAACTGTTTGGTGTTTTAATTTTTATCTTTGGCTGTTATTACAGGACACCAGGTCAACTTTCTGTGAATTAGAGCATCTCCAACAGAATACTTATTTAAAAAAAAAAAATTGAAATTTAACTAGTTTTAGGCTAACTTTGATCTCCAGCAGACTAGCTAAACAAAAGCTAAATTTAGCTTTAGCTAAAAAACCTAGCTATATTTAGCTAGAGAGGAGAGAGAGTTTAACTAAAAGTTAAATTTAAATTGGAATTTAGGTATTCTACTGGAGCATAACTCAATATTCAACTAGCTATATTCCAAATTTTAGCTATCAAGATAGCTATCACTGTTGGAGATGCTCTTAGATTTAAGAGTTCCAATCAGGCAGCTATTAGCCAACCTGGATATTTTGGAAATCCCCCGGCATTTATGTTTTAATTCCTTTCACACTATTGATTTTGAAGTAGTTATTAAAGATGTCACTCCACAAACAAGAGCTTCAGAATTATTGGCCCAAGTGCAGGAGGTATACCCTTTAAGGAAGAGGCAATGAAAGAAGACAACAGCTGCCCTAAGGTGTCAGATCTAATGGGACATGAGACTTCAGTTTCACTGCCTCATATCTCCAACAACAGCAGGTGTGAGAAAGGAATAAATAATTCATCAGATAGATCTTTGTCTGCAACAACAGCGGCAGAAAATGGTTCACATTCCAGCTCCAAGGATAAGGAACAAGGACGTTTTGAAGACATGGAGTTTGATTTTGATTAAGGTTTAATAGACTCGTATTCAAATCTTACTGCTGAAATTAATCCTGATGATTTTCTTGATTTGGATGGTGAAGGGAGAGAAAGCAATCTTTCAGGTATCAGGAAGTTATTATTATCAGATGATGACATAGAGGAAGGGAAATTTTAGAATGATTGGACTCATTAGATTCCCTGAAAGGAATCAAAAGAGGGAATTTCCGAGGAGCATCACCCCCTAGAGTTTGCTAAGCCATTAACCTGTTACTCATCGTCTCCAGTTTTTCACTTTTGCTTCAAGTATAAATAGAAAGCAGTAGTAGCAGTCTTAAAGGCGCAGTTGACGCCTTTGACGGTTTGCCCCTCAAAGAACAAAATGCATTTGCTAATCAATTAAGCTAAACGGTGGTGGGTCGTGCCTAATTACTATTATAACAAGGTAAGCCCTCTTCGAACCAGAATTGAATTGAATTGAAGATACCATTTGAGTTACGAAATTAGAAGGCTAATTGTCAATAAAATTGAATTACAAACGGGAAAAAAAGCAATCCTGAGGGAAAAAAAAAGTGTAGAACGATCATTGTCTGAAACTCAGAGATGAAAAGGTTATTTGAGTTTGTTATCGTGGGAGTTGAATTGTCCGCTTGGGCCGAACGGGAAACCTGACCGGCTGATCCCTTAATATATCTCAAATCAAGGAGGGAAAGAAAGGAGGAAGATTGTAGGGAAGTATTTCCTTCCTTGGTTCCGACTTCCAACCCACTCACTTCAATCACTTGTTCCCTGAAAATGAAAATAATTGGGAAAGTTGATGCTTTTTCATCACACGCGCGCGCGCGATTATGCTATGTCTATTCATCTAGAGATTCGAATGGTGTTTGTGTTTGGCTTCCTCTTTTGCACTATATATTATGGTCCACCTGACTGTTTGATTCCAAAATCTGATAGGAAGATGGATCAATGTTACAATGGCCATCAACTATTTTGTATCCTCAATGCAGGAGTTGACAAGCCGCTTCGTAGTATGCTGATCCTCTCTCGTTTCTTCAGAGTGCCATAAACTCTTTAATTTCATGATTGATCACTAAATTTTTCGACTTGATTTTTAAAGCAATCGGGTAAAAGTCAAAAGTGAAGGGAAATTTAGCATGCTCATTCAAGGAAGAGATTTGCTATGTTGGTTCATTTTGTTGGAATTCTAAGTATGAATCTAAATGATGCGGGTGCATATGGGGCAGCATCAAATGCATTATTTTGTTGTTTTATTATAGATTTGTAATATTTGATATTGTTTTAGGGAAACGATACTTGAGAGGAAATCGCTGTGTATTCTCATTGATAATAGGGGCATCTTTATATAGAGGATTACAATGTATAGAATCTCAATCATACAAGGAAAGTAATCGTACATTGAATAGGAATTTAACCCTATTACCACTAGGTCAAATAACCTAGAGTTTGGGCTAAACACAAATAGAGATATCCTTAAACACTCCCCCTTGTGTTGTCCAAACGCGGTGCTTCTCTCGTTGCCTCGTTAAAAACCTTGCCGAGTAACAAAAACTCAGTGGGACAAAAATAACCTCGGTCGAAGGGGAAAAAGAGCACAACACATCCTTCACGTTTCGAGACCATACATGTAGACATCTCCCCTTGATGTCTGCATCTCTCCCTGATGACTACGGTCATGGGAGTTCGGGTAACTTCCGCAAACGATGCTACCAACATGTCTCTCGAAAGTGGAATTTAGGCAATGACTTAGTGAGCAAGTCTGCCACACTGTTCTCAGATTGAACCTAGTTCACTTTGATCTCGAGGAGAGTCTGTTGTTGCTGATTATGCTTGGTGTTATCGCTTTTGATGTAGCCTTGCCTCATTTGTTCAAAACAAGAAGCATTATCCTAAATGCTCGTAGGCTCATCTGTGGTAGACTTCAAACCACAATTATTCGAACATGCGTAATTATGGATCCAATCCATATACATTCACAAACCACTTCGTGAAGAGAAATGATCTCTGCATTGTTCGAAGATATAGCGACTAGGGTCTATTCTGTAGACCTCCAAGATATCACGGTCTTTTCCCATGGTGAACACTTAACCAGATTGGGAATGACCTTTGTGTGGGTCAGAGAGATACCAAATATCAGCAAAACCTTCCAAAACACATGTTGTTTTGGGATGGGGATAATGGACGCAGGCCAGTGTTGGCGGCGTTCCTGGTGTGTGATGGGTCTGAATCCATCATCTCTCTGTAAGGATATACTCAAACATATGGCGTGGATTATGAGGAGACCTTTGCTCCAGTAGCAAAGATTAACACTGTTCGAGTATTGATGTCTCTAGTAGCTAATCTAGATTGGCCCTTGCAACAGTTTGATGTGAAGAATGCCTTTTTACATGGAGAGCTATCTGAAGAAGTCTATATGGATCTACCACCAGGATATGAGGCAAGCACAGGAGGTAGATTTGTGTGTAAGTTAAATAAGTCCTTGTATGGACTCAAACAATCACCACGAGCTTGGTTTGGAAGATTCTCTCAAGCTATGCGTCGTTTTGGGTACAAGCAGAGCAACTCTGACCATACATTGTTTCTGAAACGCTATGAAGGTAAATTAACTGCCTTGATTATTTATGTTGATAATATGATAATTACTGGTGATAATTCAGAGGAGGTTGAAAGATTAAAAAATCTGCTTGCATCAGAGTTTGAGATGAAAGATCTTGGTTCTCTTAACTATTTTTTGGGGATTGAGGTCGCCAGGGGGAGTTCAGGAATTTTCTTGTGCCAGAGAAAATATGTGCTTGATTTGTTGACAGAGACAGGAATGCTAGGGTGTAGACCCTGCTGATACTCCTATTGAGCAGAATCATAAACTGGCTGAGTACCCTAATCAAACTCTGACAGAGAAGGCTCGCTATCAGAGGTTAGTTGGCAGATTAATCTATCTCTCACATACTCGGCCAGACATTGCATATGCAGTTAGTGTTGTGAGTCAATTCATGCATAATCCAAGTGAAACTCATATGGAAGCTGTGATCCGTATTCTGAGGTATTTAAAGTCTGCACTTGGAAAAGGCTTGATGTTTTCAAAGCATAATCATCTGGATATTAGTGGTTATACAGATGCAGACTGGGCAGGTTGTGTTACGGATAGAAAATCCACTTCTGGTTACTTCACTTTTGTAGGTGGTAATCTTGTTACTTGGAGAAGTAAGAAACAAAAGGTTGTGGCCAGATCAAGTGCTGAAGCAGAGTATAGAGGTATGGCTCATAGAGTTTGTGAATTACTTTGGTTGAGAAATTTACTTCGTGATTTGGGATTTAAACCCAAACGAGCCATGGATTTGTATTGTGATAATAAGGCAGCGGTGGATATTGCTCACAACCCAGTTCAACATGACAGAACTAAGCATGTTGAGGTTGACAGACATTTCATTAAAGAGAAGCTCGATGCTAAGCTTATCTCTTTTCCTTTTGTCCACTCAGAAGAACAATTAGCTGATGTTCTCACAAAGGCAGTATCGAGTAAGGCATTTCATGACTCACTTGACAAGTTGGGCATTCGTGATCTGTATGCGCCAACTTGAGGGGGAGTGTTGACGTGAGTCATGCTTACTTTATTTATGTAGATATTCTGTAATATTCTGTGATATGTAATATTATGTAATATCTGTAGTATTAGGTTTACTACTTACCTTAGGAGTAGTACTTGTCTTATTAGACGCAATTGTAATTTGTATATAATTTCTTCTTGTAAGGTGAATGAGATATCAAAAAGTAATTCAGCCAAAATTGTCTCTTGTTTCTTGTTATATTTTGACTGAAGATTGTAGGGAAGTATTTCCTTCCTTGGTTCCGACTTCCAACCCACTCACTTCAATCACTTGTTCCCTGAAAATGAAAATAATTGAGAAAGTTGATGCTTTTTCATCACACGCGCGCGCGCGATTATGCTATGTCTATTCATCTAGAGATTCGAATGGTGTTTGTGTTTGGCTTCCTCTTTTGCACTATATATTATGGTCCACCTGACTGTTTGATTCCAAAATCTGATAGGAAGATGGATCAATGTTACAATGGCCATCAACTATTTTGTATCCTCAATGCAGGAGTTGACAAGCCGCTTCATAGTATGCTGATCCTCTCTCATTTCTTCAGAGTGCCATAAACTCTTTAATTTCATGATTGATCACTAAATTTTTCGACTTGATTTTTAAAGCAATCGGGTAAAAGTCAAAAGTGAAGGGAAATTTAGCATGCTCATTCAAGGAAGAGATTTGCTATGTTGGTTCATTTTGTTGGAATTCTAAGTATGAGTCTAAATGATGCGGGTGCATATGGGGCAGCATCAAATGCATTATTTTGTTGTTTTATTATAGATTTGTAATATTTGATATTTCATTGTTTAGATATTTTTAGGGTATCTTTTTACATTTAATTTAGGATTTACATTTAATTAGCTTTCCATTTTAGCTTAAGTCTACTTATTCTCCGGCCAAGTATTGTAAACCCTATAAATATGGGTAATGTAATTGTTGTTAGATAGCTTATAGTTTATGAATAATATCAGTTTATTTGCGGTATGGATTTGCCATGCTCTACGAGTTTGCTACTCCTTATTTCTGGTGTCTGTTGAGTGACTGTTGGAGGCCTGTGTTCGATACCATTTCCCCATCACTAAAGGAGGAAGAAGATGAACAAGGAAGAAAGATTTTGAGAGAAAATACGAAGAAATTACAATTGTATTGACACAGTAACTGTTTCTACAAGGCTCATAATTAACATGATGGAAGAGAATCACTTTTTGTACTAACAGAGACTTATAACAGAGACTTAAGACCCTTAAGACTATTCTAGCTAAACACGTATCCACTTCTGGATCATATTCTTCATTACCAATTATACTCTTTACACATTTGATTGCAAGGATGGACCAAATGGTTCAACAAGTTTCTTAACCCTTGAGGTACAATATTACATGGTAATCAAAAATTTAAGCCAACTTGATGCAAGGCAAGAGATCCACTCTGACTGTACTCCTTTTTCTATCTTCTTTTCTAGGATTATTAGAAAATCAATTTGGAATTCCAGGCCAACTAACTGGTAAATTTCGTGTGTATCTAGTTAATAAACACTGTACTTCATGTTCACGTTATTAGACATTGTATAATTACTTTACGGTTAAGATAACTTGTTATTTGTTGGGTTAATGCTTATACACCCCATATTCCTGAGAATACTTCTCATACACCCCAATGTATGATTTTTCTTCCTCTCTACACAAGTCTTTCCCCTTTCTATTCCTACCTACCCGTCTTGTCAATTTCTCTACCATCAATACCCCCTGTTGCTTTCCTTTTCAGTTGTTGTTTGTCTGCCTTAGAGTATGCATATTTAAGTTTGTTTTGAAACGTGGTGGGCCCATCAGAGTTTTATTCGTTTAAATATATATACAGATGTTGCAATCATCCTCTATTTCAAAGGTAAACAGTGCACTTTATTATCCAGAATTTCGATAGTTGACAGACTTGAGTTAAATGCTATCTGCAAAAACACTAGCAAGGAATTGAATCAGGAAAGAGAAAAATTGAGAAAATTGAAAGACTATAGAGAACGTCTTCCTAGGGAAACTCCCAATTATTGGGATATCCTCTATAGACTTCAGACAAGAATTTATAAACTAGAACAAGATATTGATAATCTTTTATATGTTCTAGAAGAGGAACAAAAACCTCTTGATTATTTGAGCATTGGTTAGATCCGCAAATCACTGGTATCAGAGCTTGTAAAATAGCTCAGCAGGGGAATCCCCGATGGGGACAATGTCTGATTTAATAATAGAGAGACTGAATTCTCTATTAAAATCTTCTGATGAAAAATATCAGATCCTGCAGCAAGAAATATCTAGATATCAAGAACATCTAGAAAAAATTCCTGTTATAATCCACCAGTTAGAAAAACTGGAAAACAAACTGGATTATATCAAAGGGCTTCCAAAAACGGAAGAAGAAAAGCTAACATGTGTTAGTAAAAAAATCAATGAACAGCAAAAAACGCTGGATTCTATGAAAAATATACTGAAGGACAAGAAAGTGCCTACAGTAAAAAAGAAAGCTAATGGATTCAAACCATTAGAAAGACCAGAGAATCCTGTTCCAAACTTGATTTTTTTTGGATCCCTCAACTAGTTCTACTAGTATTCGGTATGAAAACCCGAAAGAAACTCGAGATGTCAATATGATGAGCATCTTCGGGAAAAAGAAAGGAGTACAACTCCTAAATTCTGAAGAATTTGAATACAATGAAATCGAGCATGAGGTAAAAAACGCCTCAATTCCAAAGCTAGATTTCAAGCAAATATACAAAAGGGGAACATTTGACCTGATGGACAGCCATCATTTCAAATTGCTGGAATTTACAACCCCCTCTACAACAGGAGAAACAGATCTACTACTGATCACTCCTGCAGAAGTCGCCAGAGCAAAAGCAAAAAATTATCAGTTTATGCATATTGGAGCAGTCCAAGTAGGCATAAAACTTTTAGCTCGAGAAGGCATAAACTGTTCAGTTCTATGTGTCTTACAAGACAATAGACTGGAAGATTTTCAAGCTAGTCTTTTGGGAACCCTTGAAGCATCTCTGTGCAACCAAGTAGCATATTTCAACTGCTTCCCCAACTTCTCTACCAGCTTGAAAGATGCAGCTCACTGTCTCCGACTGAGAGTCAAGACAGATGGCATATCTATGAAAAATGATATGCAAGAATTGGCAATAGTATACAGAATATACTATAAACTGATGAGTACCACAGTAGAGCCAAAGACAAGGATATCAAACATCCCTGGTCTTACTACTGGATTCCTCACCAGTCAGAAGAACCATTCACAACAGATCCACAAGGTTACTTGGAATGAAGTAACGTTTCCTATTGAATGGAAATTATCTGGTCCGAAGCTACCAGCAGAAAGTGCAAAAGCTAAAATTTATGAAAGCAGAAAGACTGGAGAAATCAGTCTAAATTTTGACAATCACAGAAAAAGTGACGTCTGTCCTGAGAATATCAGGATAAACAGAAATCTTCTCAGAAGAAGCTACAGCACTAGAGAAGCTAGTACTAGTGGCACAAAATCCACTATTGAAGAGCCAATTACTGAAGAAGACCTTGAAGCTGATCTAAACAGACCAGTCAATATGCTTGGAGCACAAAAGCTCTATGATCTATATGAAGAAGCAGAATTCTGTGAAAATCCAGAAAGATTAGAAAAACTAATCGAAGAAATGAAAAATTTCAATCCAGGAAAAGAAAGAAAACTCCTTCCCTACCAGGATGTTGAAATGGAAGAAGGAGAAAGCTCCAAAACTTCCATCACCAGAGAAAAAGGAAAGGTGAAACTCCCTATACAGAAGGCCCCTACGGGCAGAGATGGAGAAAGAAATTCTCAAAGATTTGTCCCAGAGGACAAGATACCCAGAGTACCAATTACCAATTTTGGTATCTGGTTAGATCTGGATAAAACTCTAGACAAGAGAAAAACTCTTGACCAATGGGTAGACAGCCTGATGATGGCATCTGCTCTCACCTTTGGAAAATTCGAAGCTCCTGATCTTCAGATGTACTTTGAAACTACTCTCACAGGAGTAGCAAAGAAATATTATTTCTCTTTCAAAGAAACGGCCAGAGGAAAAGAATGGCTTGAAGATATCAAAGCTTCAAAATCTCCGTATGATTTTGCAGTACCCCTGTACGATCAGTTCTGTGGAGATTCTGCAAATATGAGTGAAAAGGCCAGAGAAACGGCCAAATCAAATATCTATGCTCTCAAAATTTGTGACATGAGATATTTTGAAGAATACTTGAATGAATTTCAAGAATATTACTGTACAATTGGTGAACTAGAAAGCACTGATCTAGTCAACCTGTTGCACAGGAAACTCCCTGAACCATGGAGAACAGTTGTGCGAGAAAGCATAGCAGAAAAACCAATTGAAAGATTTTCAGTTGGAGGAATTGCCGACAGAATCCGGCAATTACTGAAAGAACAATGCAAAGCCAATCTTAGAGCTAAGATGGCCAAGAAACAACTCAAAGGAGTTGAAAATTTCTGTTACGGAATACTAGATATGCCAACCAACTGGGGATGTCATGAATCCAAGTTCCACAGAAAGAAGAAAGGAAAATATTACTCTAAAAAGTTCAAGAGGAGTAATCAAAGAAAGAATTGGAAATTCAAGAAAAGTTCCAATTACAAGAAACAACAGGATGAAGATCCAAAAAAGAAATTCTTCAAGAAAAAGAAGAATACTCATCAACATAAACAACCAAGCAAGAAAGCTTGCAGATGTTGGTTATGTAAAGCTGAAGGGCACTATGCCAATGAATGCCCGGAAAAGGGTAAAAGATCTTCTACTAATTAAGGCTCTCTTTGAAGAATATGAGCATATAGTAGAATCAGCAAATATGAAAGGCTACGAAATAGCCTATTCTGATGATGAAGAAGACGACAGGTCAGTTTACTCTGCCTGGTCTGAAGAAGAAGATTCATCTGAGTCTGAGACAGATTCTGAAGTAGAGTACTTCGAATCTAGACAAATGAATGTTTTGAGAATCAAAAACTGGGAAGAAAGTAAGACAGAATCCTTAATGTCTTCTTAT
The DNA here is from genome assembly GCF_958449725.1 of Rosa rugosa. NCBI lineage: Eukaryota > Viridiplantae > Streptophyta > Magnoliopsida > Rosales > Rosaceae > Rosa > Rosa rugosa. The sequence goes on from NC_084825.1 coordinate 762,259, forward strand.
CAGGTGAACCCTGGTACATTCGTTTGTGACTACTGTTTATGTCATGAAAAGAATGGTCTCCCTATGTTTTGTGAAGAGTCAAAAAAGACTTATCACAAAGAATGCTTCATAGCTGAAGCAAGAAGAAAAACCAAGAATGGCCTTGTCAGCCAATTGGTTGATCAAGAATATGAAGAATATTTCTCTGAGAAAAAAGAGAAAGAAGTAGAAACTTTGTTCCAAGAAATTATAGAACCATCTTCCTCAAAAATAAAGGAAGAAATCATCGAAGAAGAAAAAACCGATGAAAATTTAAATTATGAACTGGTTGAACCACCAGAAATTGTTCCAGAAGAATGTAAACCGTTCATTCCAAAGGGACAAGCTCAAGAAAATGAGCTTCAACAATCGAAAGTCGTCTCTACGAGTAGATACAGCAACTACATAGAGATTGGGCTAAAATTCCCTGATCACAAAAAATATCATCTACATGCCTTTGTAGATAATGGATCAGGATTTACAGTTGCAAAGAGATTTGCAATTCCAGAAAAACTCTGGAAAGAAGAAAAGAAAACAGCTACTGGTGTTACTTTCGATGGAAGCCATCTCACCATGAATAAAGTAGCAAAAAATGTTCACATCACCATTGGTGGAGGAACATTTATCATCCATAACGTCTGGCAATCTGAAAGCCAAGGCGCAGATTTCTTGTTGGGTAATGATTTCATTCTCCAACAAAGATTTATTCAGGATGAAGAAGCAATCGGCTTCAGAAAAGGAGAACGGGTGTTCTGGGCTGATAGGCTTACTCAGGCCAAAAGTATTGTAGGTCCAAACTTTACTACCCAATATCAGAGATCGCAACAGAATAGTGGTGATCTTACCCCCTACAAACCCAAATTTGAACCCATACTCCAAATCAAACAACAAGAAGAATTATTTGTTGAAGAATCTTCTGAAGAAGAAGAAGAAGCAGAAACTAGTGAAGAAGAAGAAGCTAGTTTCATCCATGAGCATAACCTCAAGCACTTTCAGAATAAGCTTGAGTCCCCGAAAATTCCCACTCTTGAAAAAATCAAGAAACTACTCGAGTAGAACATCGATGTAGACCCTCAGAAGTTTTGGGAAAAAGACCCAGTGGTCTGTGAATTACGATTACATGACATGAATGCTATCTGTCATGTCAAAGCCATTCCTCAGTACAAAGAGGAAGACCAAAAAGAATTCAGAAAAGATATTGAAGATCTCCTGAACAAGAGATTGATTCAACCTTCCACTAGCCCTCATCATGCTCCAGCATTCTACGTGAGAAATCATGCAGAAACCCTTCGAGGAAAAGCTAGAATGGTTATTGACTATCGAGATGTCAATAAGAAGACTGTCAAAGACGGCTATCAAATTGCTCAAGTAAGAGTATTGATCAACCAGCTCAGAGGAGCTAAAGTCTTTTCAAAATTTGATGCAAAGTCAGGATTTTGGCAAGTCAAAATGCATCCTGAGAGTGTACCTCTCACTGCATTTGGAACACCACAAGGACATTACGAATGGTTAGTAATGCCTTTTGGTTTAAAGCAAGCTCCCTCGATATTCCAGAGAAAAATGGATAATATCTTCAAGCACGTTGCGGAGTTTTGCGTCGTCTACATAGATGACATTCTGGTCTTCTCCAAAAACAGAGAAGAAGATATGAAACACCTCCATGAGGTTGTAAAGCTGATAGTTCAGCATGGAATTATCCTAGGTGAAAAGAAAATCTTCTTTATCCTTGATGAAGTTGATTTCCTAGGTATAAATATCAAAAATGGAGTGATAAAACTCCAACCTCATATCCTTGAGAAAATCTGGAAGTTCCCAGATAGAATTCCTGATGCTAAGAGTGTAGAGAGATTCCTTAGTGTCATAAATTATGGGAGAGATTTCATCCCCAAGATCTCAGGGTTAACAGCAATATTATCCCCAAAGACAAGTTCCAAAAGAAAATGGAACTTCACAGAAGATGATGAAAAAACTGTGAAGCAGATAAAGAATCTCTGCAAAAACCTCCCTCCTCTTCAACAACCAGAAGAGAATGATGAAATTATCCTCCAAACAGATGCGAGTGATAATTACTGGTCCGGTGTTGTTCTGGCAAAAACGCCTGGAACTAACATTGAAAAAATCTGTAAATTTTGTAGTGGCAAGTTCAGCCCTGCAGAACTGAATTATCCCACAGGGGAAAAAGAAATTTTGGCTGTAAAGAAAACGATTTTAAATTCTCCAGCTTTTCTTGGAAAACCCTTTACTGTTCGCACCGATTGTGCCAGAGTAAAGAATTTCAAAAATTTCAAACTTGATAAAGCTGCTGATAGAGGAAGATTAGCTAACTGGCAATTATTTCTTAACCAATACGATTATGTTGTTGAATTAATTGCAGGAAACAAGAACTATCTTCCAGACGCCTTGACAAGAGAATTAGCCATGTTCAACAGAAGAGATGATGACGAAGGTCGCAATCCCAGAAGCAGAAGACTTGGGAAAGAACATGAAGATATCGAGGATCCCAAAGAAGAAATCCTCAAAAAATTCCTGCTAGGTCCAAAAAGACCAGCCATAATTGATCAATCCCAGGGTAAAGGATTGGCTAGCCCGTCTCAAACGGCAGACGGTAAAGGCTCATCAAGACCGTTGACGGCTGTTGCTTTGCCAAAAAGCAAACCTACTCCAACTGAAGTAATTAATGTTTTTAATTATGAACTTCGAACTTTTGATACTCCTGTGTTCAGAACTGGCAGGAGACTCGCCTACCACCAGAAGGCAATTCTGGACAATCTTTTATTCGCCTTCCAAGAAAGAAGCAGTGGTCTAATGTTCCCAGCTCTTTTCGCTTTAACTGAGGAACTCTATGAAAATGGCATGCCACAGTTCGAAGAACTACAGCAGAGTGTTGTCAAGAAAGAAAAAATTAATTTCCTTGAAAATCCAGAAAGTGCTAGGATCCCTATCATGGCACTCAATGAAACAGATTGGCATGACTTCCACAATCTGATAGGAAGACACAATTCAGAAGACCTAGTTCCTCCAACCCTCTTCATCATAGCGGGACCATATGTTGGAAGATACCTGGTAAATGTTTAGAGTGAACATCCCCAAGAACACAAGCTTTGGCTTGTTGAAAATGGTTTTGTCCATAATCTGTGGACTAAAACAAATGATGATCTAAAAGGTTTGCCGCCCATCATCGTCAATACTGTCAAGAATGTCAGAAATGCTGACAGCACACTTCGACTAAAGTTTAGATCCACTCCCCCAGAATGGATCCGAAAGGCAAACGGTGAGGTTGAATATATTTCTCCATATCATTATGTGAGAATTATTCAAAGAAAATATCTACAACCTGCCTGCGTTGGGTACAATGGTCAGCCAAACTCAAGCATCCCATGGATGAAGGCCATGGCCCTGGAGTACATTAAAAAGATCATCTCTGAAGACATCAGCAATACCTTCCTGGCAGCAGGAGAGAAAACTATTATCACTGCCTATGATCATCCTGACGTAGTCAGCAGTGATCTATTCCTATCTCTCACCAGAAAAGAGATAGACTCGACAATGGCATGCATGCAGTGGGTGGAAAAGCTTGAAAATGACAACCACTATAAGATGTATGTTGATACAGATGTCGAAGATAACGCTACAACCACTCGCATGGCCCAGACAGACAACAACTCCTTTGTCTTTGGCCACAATTCTGAAACAGACGAGAACATGTGAAGCTACAGGAGAAGAATAAAGCTCCAAATTTGCAACTGTAGAACTTTAGACTTTTTCTAAAGCTACTTTTGCTTTTTCAAAAGAAGAAAGAGACACTTCACCCAATCCTTTTCTGCTTTCTCCATCCGACCTCCATCATCAGGAGCACTCAGAAAGCTGAAAAGTCACGGAGTTGTTCTGTACATTGTTATGTTTTGAATTCTAGTTTGAGTTCCGCTCTCTATATAAAGAGCTTTAGTTTCATTTGTAAAGGAGTCGGAAAAAGAAAAACATCAATCCGATATTCAAAAAAGAGTGTCATAGTAGTGTGCTTCAGTACAAGTAAGTACCTGTTCTCATTCTTATGGATAGCTAAACAGCTTTTGTTGTTTACCTGAGAATGAGGCTCTGAATGTTTAACATGTATGTATATTTGAATAAATAAATTCGTATGGTTGCTCACCCATTTCTTCAAACATTTATAGTTGTCATTAAATTTCCTTAATTATAGTTGTCTTTATGTTTCTTCTTAGTTCACTATCCAGATGCCTGCATCCTACAGAAGCTCAAAGTTCTGATTGTACGATTCAACAAAAAAAACCCAGTTTTAAAACCAAGAATTAGGACAAGCAGCAGTGATTCCGCCTGTTAAAGTAACCGTTAGGCAAGAGGCCGTTAGGTGAAAAACTTAGGCATGTTGAAGGCTAGTCTTGTTTTCATTTTTGTCGTTTAAAATGAAGTTTTTTTTTTTTTTTTACTATTAAAACCAAGAGTCAACATAGGATATAAAAGACATTACCAAATAGACTTATCCCTATCAGTCTTTCCCCAAAAGTAATAGTGTAATACAAAAGTGTTGGGCAGTTGGGCAAAATACAGAAGTTTTTTGGGTATACGGGAAGAGACCCTTATTTGTTTTGGATGAATTGGGGAAAAAGAGTCAAAGTTAGAACCTAACACTGTGGTTAAGATAAATGTCTTATCACGATTGAATGGTAGTTGTCATTTGGCCAGTACTAGTACAGTTATTAGACAATGACATGCATCACTGGCTTTTAGGCCTAGGTGACTAGATTTTCCAACAAGGAGCATTGCCTCGAGGAACTTGCTGTTTTTATTATAAGAAAAGTGTGGATGTGCTTTACCAATTAAAATGAGTATTTGGTTATAGAATTTAATCTGTGTGACCGAGAAAGAAAGCGTTGTTACAGATTTTTTTAACATTGTTGCTGCAATATAGTACTGATTGTTGGTTAATTAGCCCTCTGATTTGAGAAAGTAAGGGAAAGAAGCTCAGGGTGTTAACTGTTAAGTTGAGTTCAGTTGTATTTCAAATCAATCTACATTAGGGTGTATATTACATTAGTACATATGACATGATATAACACAGTATATCTATGCATGTGAGAAACATGGCTGGTATATATATCGTAGAGTAGGACCGTTCAATTATGCATGATATTGTCAATAGTCTAATTATGGCACTTTTTAAGTGGGTTTGACGAGCACTTTGAGCTAGGCAAACTGACTGCTTGATTAATTAGAGAGAATGGGTGGTCGTCCTCTGCTCTTCTTCATCTTGATCTTGATCTGCCTCATACTCACTGCTCTTGTTGGCTCATCAGCAAGCAATGAGGCGGCTGCTGCTGCTGCTCCTCGTCATTATTCGATTCCATTCAATAGAAGTAGCTTCCCAGTTAGTTTCATCTTTGGAGCTGGTTCTGCTGCTTATCAGGTGTCTCATTTACAGACTTCAACTCATATACTGAGAATTCCTTTTCAATATCATATATGTTGAAACATGACATGTTTATGCGGCCATGACGTACTTTAATTTCTAGACTGAAGGAGCAGCACATATCCATGGAAAGGGACCAAGCATATGGGACACTTTCACTACAAAACATCGAGGTTCAATTCCTCTCCATCATATACGCCATCCAGCAATCTTTCATTTCCAAATGCAGTCTTCACTTTGCTTTTGATTGATTATGAAATTACATGAATCTACCAACAGACTTATGACTGCCCATAGTGTCACTTTTCTTTCATATTCTGGCAGGCATATGGTCCAGTAGTCTATGATTAACTGAATCAAATAGATTATAATCATTAAAATTGTTGTAAATATGCTGCCTTTTCATTCTTTGAGAAAATTGTCATCGCAGAAAAAATAACTGATGGTAGCAACGGGGATGTAGCAGATGACTTTTACCATCGTTATGAGGTAGGATCTATATCCCTGATAATAGTCATCATACATATATAATATCAACTAGTTCAAATCAATTAAATTTAAAAATATTGTTGGTGCATAATGGAATGTTTTTTTTCACAGGAAGATGTGAAATTGATGAAAAAAGTCGGTTTAGACTCCTTCAGATTTTCAATCTCATGGTCAAGATTACTACCTAGTAAGATCACATTACATGAATTATTTATTGATTTTGTGGTGAATCATCATATATTAAAACCTATGAAAACATATATGGTGCTCTGCGAAGTTACTTATAGAACTTGACAAATGTTGATCCTCTGAAAATGGAGAATGTCGCTTTATTCAACCATTTTAAAACATTGTGGTTCTTATACTTACTCATATAGAAGTGCGGATTCACCTCAAACGAGTGATGTTGAATCTACCTTATATACTTCTATCAATACTATTACAGTCATTTAAATTTTGGGACAGAAAAGTTCATGGAATTACTTTGGACTGCATAGAATTACTACTCATTTCAAGTGATGCCGGTGATGAAGATGTTGAAATTTTGCCTTGCAGAGGGAAAAGTCAAAGGTGGAGTGAACCAAGAAGGCGTAAAATTCTACAACAATCTGATAAATGAGCTCTTGTCGAATGGTGAAATATTTTTCTTCAACTTGAGTTCTGGCATTCTTTAGTTCTTCTACATAAATCTGGCCCTTAAATTCTCTGATGTTATTCTACTCCATGTCTCCAGGAATAATACCTTTTGTGACGCTTTTCCACTGGGATCTACCACAGGCTCTTGAAGATGAGTATGGTGGATTTTTAAATCATAAGATTGTGTAAGTGAATCTGAGATTGATCACATAACGATAATTATTATTCAATTGTCATATATAGTAATAAAGTACTCAATCTGCTTTTCAGTGGTGATTTTCAAGATTATGCCGATTTTTGTTTCAAAACATTTGGTGACCGAGTTAAGCATTGGATCACTCTGAACGAGCCAGTTACATTCTGTGTCAACGGGTACAATGGTGGAACCAATGCACCTGGTCGATGCTCTAACTATGTCGGAAATTGCACCGCCGGTAACTCTGCCACAGAGCCTTACATTGTAGGCCATCATCTGCTGCTTGCTCACGCGCACTCTGCAAATTTATACAAGAAGAAGTATCAGGTCTGTATAACATGTATCAAGTAACTGTATATCACAATATCATTTCTCTTTTAATAATATTATTATTATTATTATTTCATAATTGTTGTTGTTGTTGTTGTTATTATTATTATTATTATTATTATTCATAATTGTTATAAGATATTTGTATTGAATAATAATGCAGGCTTCTCAAAAAGGGCAAATCGGGATTTCGGTTGTGACATACTGGTATTTAGCAAAATCGGAAACTGCTGCAAGCAAGAGGGCAGCTTCTAGGTCTCTTGATTTTGTTTTTGGATGGTGAGCGATTAAACAATTTGGTTAAATTAATCAGCAATCTCATGGACATGCATATATTAATTAATAAGAAAGCTAGCATGTACATTGTTTGAATTTGAATCTTTAAATTTATATGTATGTAGGTTTGCTCATCCCGTTACATTCGGTGACTATCCTCAAACCATGAGAGCTTCTGTGGGTGATCGGTTGCCTAAATTCAGTAAAGAAGAAACTAAGCTCCTAAAAGGGTCTCTAGATTTCCTTGGTGTCAATTACTACACAAGTAGTTATGCAGATGTTTCCTCACTCTCCACTAGTAATGTCAACCAAAGTTTCTTCGGAGACATGCATACTTCTCTCTCTAGTAAATGCTCGATCCCTACCTATCAGTTTAACCTCATTTTCTTGACTAGTTTGGAGATTTTAAATCATGTATATATCCTCCTGTGATGAAAGCGATCATTTACTCAATCTTATATATATCTCTGCATGTCACAGCTGAGAAAAATGGGGTTCCTTTGGGTTCAGCGGTACTCTTTCATTCCCTCCCTTTTACATTTGCGTATTTTGGCTTCTCTTGCTCAAAATATGTAGCATGTTATAGACATGTTTGTCAGATTATCAGTTAGAAACCGCACATTCTGACATATGACAACATAATATATATATATATATATATATATATATATATATATATATATCAGGCGGGTTTCAAAGAGGACGTCCGCACTTTCACTAAAGTGCGGACGGCGCTGCTGCAGCAGCTTTCAGGCGGTGACGGGGCGGCGGGGCTTGCCGGACTGACGCCGGAAGCATCCCAGACAGCTTCTGGGCAGCCATCGAGGTCGGAGGAGGTCGTTGCTGCAGGTTTCTGGGCAGCCCTGCAACCACGTCGCCGGCGACTCCACTGGCCACAGACCGGTCCGTCTGACCCCTGGCCTCCGTCCGGCAAGCCCCGCCGCTCCGTCGCGCCTCTAGCCGAGCTGCAGCAGCGCCGTCCGCACTTTAACGAAAGTGCGGATGTCCTATTTGGAACGCCCTCCGTATATATATATATATATATATATATCAGATTGTAGCTAGATAACTGAAACTAGTCCAGAGAGCAGATGCATTTTTGGCCATTTCACAACTGACAGCAGCTAGATCGGTTTTGCAGACTGCTTTGAGCTGGCTTTACATCTATCCAAAGGGAATTCGAGAGCTTATGCTATACATAAAAGAAAAGTACAATGATCCCGAGATTTACATTACTGAAAATGGTAATCCTCGATCCCCTCTTGTTGATCAAAGTTGAATACGTATTGCAAAGAATGAATTAAATAAACTTGATTGTTGTTGTGATCACATATATGATCAATGTTGCTATTGCAGGTGTTGGTGAGGCAAATAATAGCTCCCAGCCCCTCAACGATGCCCTCAAGGATAGTACAAGGATAAGATACCATTCTCTCCATCTTTCATATCTTTTGAAGTCCATCAAGTGAGTAGTACAATTGAGGATTTATATATTGCATGTAGTCCATCTTTCATATCTTTAATACACAGATGTATATGAGATTAATTTTAAAACCGTATGTGCATGCATATATGCAGGGAGGGGGTGAAGGTGAGGGGATACTTCGCATGGTCATTTCTTGATGTTTATGAATGGGATTCAGGCTACACAGTTCGATTTGGACTCACCTACGTCGATTACAAGAATAACTTGAAGAGGTATCTCAAGTACTCTGCATACTGGTTCAAGATGTTCCTCCTCAAATGATCCATCCATATATACCATTTGTTCCATTACTCCATTAGCAACTTGATAGATCATTTTCGATCCATCTATTTCATATTGTATTAACTAATTGACAGTACTGTTCGAGAATGATGGGGGTATTGAATAAAGATTATCCTTGTGTTAATTCATCTGTAATCTTGCCCCGACTTTTTGTTCATATTAATAATTGGCTGCCAACGATTGGAACCATGATATAGGCATCCATATTAAAAACACGGATGCGTGATTCCTTAGCCCGCGAGTACGGGATTCAAAACGAGCCGGGTTGTACTATATACAAAACATGCACAAAATAGGCCCATATGGAGAAGCCCAAGTCTTAAACTTTAAACTTTTTATCTTAAAATGATAAGAGCCTTCTCCATCAATAGAGCTGTTATTCGACTCCTTTTAGTTCTTTTGAGCTTTGGCTCGTAGATGAAAAAACTCAAAAAGTCAAGCTTGAACTCTATTGCTATTTGTCTATAAGACCTCTTAATTAATCACGAGACAGCTTGAACTAAGTCGACGTACTTGTTAAAGTTTGGCTCGTCTGGTCAAGCTAATTTAACTGTCTTTAACGTCAATACTTATATATTTTTTTCAATATTAAGTCAAACCACGCTTTTAATTGTCCTTCAAGAAACAAAACAAGCCAAAACCAAGTTCAAGCCTTAAAATATGCTTGCAAGTCAAGCTTAAATTTAACTAATTAAACTCAATAATAAATAAATAAATAAATAACAAAAAACAAAACTTACCACACCACACTGCTTAACGGCTAGCTTAAACAGTATAGATCGAGCAAAAATCTACTAGATCACAACTTTAAACAGAAACCTTATCATAATTGATAATTCAAATCCACTGAAATTTCTCTTTTAGATTGATGGGTGTGTGTGTGTGTGTGAGTTGAGATCTTGCATATATATATATATATATATATATATATATATATATATATATATATATATAATGAAACATATATATCTAATGAAACCAGTTCTAGAGATGACCTCCTTACAGTAAGAATTTGAGAATTTTTGCTATTTTACACTAGTATATGACATAATTCAATGATTTCAACCGTTGATCTTTTAAATTCTTATGCAAAAATTGTGTCGATAAAAAATCAACCAAATCCATAATCATTTTTTGGTCATTCAAAGTTACGTAAACAAATATAGTCTATTAGATAAAATTAAAACAAACATTGTGCTAATCAAATGGTTAAACATTTTTCAATTTGACTAATATTTTGTAGGATTCATATGTGTGCATGTAACTAGAGAATGAATGGTTTAGATTATTAAACTACATGCTAAAAATAAAATCATCATCACACTTCAAATTTAAGGAGGTAATATATATATATATACACAGATTGTGAGCCCCGGAAAATTTATCGAGCTTAAATTGAGATCGTTCAACAAGTTATTTATTTACAATCTCGGTAATTGTCGAAGTGCTCGAGAATATTTTCAGAAATTTTTGTACAATGAAATCCTCGATTTAAGGATTGAGTAATAAAGTATACGACACGACGAGTTCGTGGGATTTTTCAGGGAATTTTTCGGATATCGGAACTAATTTTTACGAATTTCGGAAGTTGGGAAACATTGAAATAATTATGGAAAAAGAAAAGAAATTCTACGGTGTGATCTGGACCGTTGATCAAGCACCGCTTCATCCTAGCCCTTGAAATGGAATGGAGTTTAGGGTATTTATACCCCTTGATCAGATGATTGCTTTAGAGCAACCAGCAAGCTCGAGCTCTCTCTGCCCGAGAGAGAGAAACCCGACGACCCGCAAGGCAATCCGGCCACAACTCCGGCGTCCGGCCACCGATCGACGACACAAGACCACCAATCTCTTCCTCTCGTCGTCGCCGACACGCCTGTGGCCTCAGATCGTCCATGCACCCGACGAGAAAGAAGAATCAACGGTGAGAATGTTCGACTGCTCCAGCGAGTTTCTGCACATTCCGGCGACCGATTGGGCTGTGTGTGGTATGAAATCTCACCTCCTCATCATGCTCTACAGCCCAGTATGATTCGTTTTTCAATTCGATTGAGTTTTGACATTTTGGTTTCTGGGTTGCTTCCGCCTCCGTCGCGGTTCCTCGCTGCCGGCGACTTCTCCGGTCTTTCTGGGCTTCGTTACTCGATTGCAGGTCTAGGCGAGCTATTTTGAAGTTTGTTGGGTTATTGACACCAAGGTCACCAGTTCGTCATCAGTCCAGTTCCAGTAAGGGATTCCGGGAAGACCGAGTTGGTTTTTGAAGGTATATACAGCCCTTGAATCACATTTTCCCTTCTGGTGATAATTGGAAGTTAAGCAACTATGATAGTTGGTTGAGATTATAATCTGATATTGTGATCTTGAATCGGAAATTTGGTCGAATTGTGTAGTTTTGGTGGTTTGAAGATATGTTTAAACTAGGAGGACAGATTGGATGAGTTGTAGTGTTTTGATTTGAATGGAGTGTGATTATCGTGTTTGATGCCTTGTTAGTGTTGCTAAGGCAGGTTATTCGAAATGTTTGTGGAATAATTGAAAATGGTCAAGCTTGGGTGTCCACAGTAGTTTTGGGTACACCTTGTATGGAAATTGGAAAGTATTGGGTGTCCATAGTAAATTCCGTGGAATTATTATGCGACAAAACGGTTAATTAAATTTGAGATTTTTCGTTAGTGAAATCGTTAGTGGTTTGTTTGCGTATTTTGCAGTTTGATAATAAGTAAAGGAAAGAAATTATATATATATATAGAGTGGCCTTAGTAAATTAGGTGCTCTTAATATATATTTGGTTGATACTGTAAACTTCAAGTGAATGTTCGGTAATTTGGGTTAATTATCGAATCAGTATCGAATGGTCAAAGTTGGTCAATCCTGGTCAAACCAGGAATGATCGGTCAAACCTTGGTCAACTCCTGGTCAAACCAGAAAAAGTTGGTTGGATGATTTATTAATCGTCGAGATTTCACATAATTGTTCAATGAGATATTAACGATTATTATGTCGGAATCTAGGACTCCAGTTACCCGAGGAACAGAAGGTTCGCGACTCTCGGAGTACGTGAGAGAAAGTGTCGGAATCTAGGTAGGGATTCAGGACTCTCCTCGATTAGTGATTTTCTTATATTGTTATTAAATGATGCATGTTAGTTGGTATGGTTTGGTTATGTTCAAATGCAATGCATACTAACCAAACCATGTGAGAAATGTGATGGCTTGAGAGCGAAGGGTGGCTCTGACTTCCTTGGGTTCGATCCCCAAAACCTCCGGAGGGTTAGTTACACCGGTCGGACGGTGAGTGATCGCAATGACGACCCGATCCGTGTGTGTAGCTAGGTAGCGGACGCTCTCGCTACGCTTACCTGGTGATAAATTAAATTGAGGTAAGGTCGTGTAGTGGGTCTATGGGACCGGCCATCAGGTAAAACTTGGATTTGGCGCCGTATTTATTTAAGCATCATGCATCAGTTTTCAAGTTGAAAAACATTAAAGTTTGTCGTTCCTTTTAAAATATTTTGTTTAAGCATGTTTTCATACTGGGATCCCAAATATATATTTAGTGGTTTCAAACTTAGTCGTGGTAGAGTTCCTGTAAGAGCAGCGAGGACGAAAGCTCACCCCTACAACAGTGTGGATGCAGGTACTGTGCACTGGTGACGGGACAATAGCGGACGGAGCTGGGTGTGCGGAACAAGTTCGGTAAATTTTGTCGTTTGGACCTTAGTCTAAATTCTATTTCTCGAACTTCGTATTCTGAGACTTGTTGATAGTTAGCCTTGTGTCAATTTTGGTTGAGGTCTCATTTCTTTGAAGTTCGTACCTCTTGTGTGAGAATTCATTTCAAGTTCTTGATGAATGAAATAAATTTTAGCAACTCAAGGATTTTCACCTCAAAAATATTTATAGCTTCCGCTGTGTTTATACAGAACGTTTTTCAAACAAAATGCCTAGCGGTTCTCTAGAATGTAAATCGAGCGTTCGGTTTATGTTTTAAAGACTCGCGGCACTGTGACGTGCTTAAGCTGGTGAGGTGCAGCTTAGGGCGTTACACAGATCCTATCTAGAGCGAGACCTCGCTCTGAAATTAAAGTACGAGGTTAGAGTTTAGGGTCACTTTTCGGTTGCATAACCACATCTCGACCGTTCAGTTTTTAGGTACAAATGTATAGATCATTTATGCAAAATTTCAGCAAAATTGATTGTCGCACTTTAATTTCAGAGCAATGTCTCACTCTGTATAGGGTCTGTATATATATATATATATATATATATATATATATATATATATATATATATATATATATATATATATATAGGCTTGCTCTGCTAAGGAACGGATTTCTATATTTTGACTACTTTTCGATCACATATTCACATCTTAACCGTTCATTTTTTAAATCCTAATGTATAGATCATCTCTGCAAATTTTCAGCCAAATTGAAAATTGGTCATTTTATGATAAAAATACGCCTGTTGCTAGCTTCCGTAACGGAGCTAACGACCCCAAGTACATATATTCAGTCTGGGTATGAATCTCTGGTATCGTTTTGACATTTCTGAAATTTGATGTATCGAAGTTCATAAAGTGAGATAGTTCAGGTACCATTTGAACTAATTTCCCTTTTATTAATAAAATCTGATTCTGTTTTCCTAAAAAAAAAAAAATAATAATCTTCGAGTAGATGTTGAAAAGCTGTTGGGGCAATCCCCAATCTTTCTTATTGATTTGTTTTTTTTTTTTTTTTTGAAAAGGGGTTTGGAACCCAGCCTAACTGGAAGGCTCAGCCCCACGCCCGTTATTATTAATAATAGTAGAAGGATGATTGTACAGCGAGGGGGACGTAATACCTATACCTCGAGTACTAATACAAGAATCCTCATAGAGTACATCCTGGATAATCACAGGAGTCTCATCTAACCAGTAATCATCTAAATAATCAACACTAGCAAGGTGCGCCAATCTATGAGCGACACCATTTGCTTCCCTGTAAATTGATCGTAAATTGCAGGAGGGAATTGCACGCATATAATCTTTGCAATCCTCCACAATACAACCTACCTCTGAAAGATCTTCCATATTTCCGTGAAGTGCTGTAATCACCGCGGCACAGTCGGTCTCAATGTCCACACCATCCATGCCTTGGTGAATAATTAGTAGAAGACCCGCTCTCATAGCCTCCAATTCCATCTGGAAAGCCGAGCTAACATGGGAAAAGGGCCGTGCAATTGCAGCTAAACACACACCAAACTCATCTCTGAGAACGGCACCAATTCCTCCTTGTCCAGTTGAGCCATGGTACGCTCCATCCGTATTCAGTTTGAGTCTCCCACTCGGTGGAAGCTGCCATTTGGTCCTTTGTCTCATCTTCGTCTTCCCATGAGTCGGATGCACCGCTTGATAGTCACTCAATAACTTCGACGCCCAGGCCGCAGTGTTCAAAGGTCTGAAAGTAGACCCCCTCCAGACTGTGGCATTGCGTTCCACCCATAAGGCCCATAATAACATGTAAAAAAGCTCCCTTTGATGATTGGGTAAGAGCTCACACACATGCATTACCCATGCAGAGACATTCATAGCATTATGTGTACGTACCTTAATAGCTAATGGACATGATAGCCAAAATTCTTCCACCACCTTACAATTCTTAAATAAATGCAAATCATCCTCCATAAAAGAGTCACAGAACGCACACCTTGTATCCACAGGCACATACTTCTTAGCCAGAGCAGCTCGTGTCGGCACAATTCCCCTATGCAACCTCCATACGAAAGTACGAACCTTGGGTGGCAAACGGGCCTTCCAAATACTCTTCCAGTACTTTTCTGTTTCCGAACCCGAACCTCCTGACGATGATGCCCGACGTGACATGTTTTCGGTGCATCTGAAAACATGATAGCCACTGCGGACACTATAGACACCGTTTTTGCTAAAATGCCACATCCATTTGTCATTAGGCGCACGAACGCTTAGTGGAATACTGGCAATAATGCCCACCTCCTCTGGATAGAAAATTTCATTCATAAATGAGATTGCCCATTCTTTCTCCTCTTGATCAATTAGGTCTTCGACAAGCATATCTTCTAGACCATTCATAGGGGAAGAGTATGGTTTGAAACTGTATGGTAATGGAATCCAAGGGTCATCCCACACCCTAATAGCCTTGCCATTCCCCACTTGGTATCGCAGTCCTCTACGTAGCACCTCCTGACCCTTAACAATACTTCGCCAAGTAAAAGAAACATCCCCAGCAATTGAAGCGTGCATGAAATCAGTGTTGGGGTAATACCGAGCTTTCAGAAGACGCGCAATAAGGGAATCAGGATTTTGAATAAGCCTCCAACCTTGCTTTGCCAATAGGGCAAGATTAAAATGATGCATATTACGGAAGCCCAAACCTCCTTCAGCTTTTGAGCAACACAACCTGTCCCATGAAAGCCAATGTATCCTCTTGTCCTCTTCGGTAGAGCCCCACCAAAACTTAGCCATTAGGCTATGCATCTCATTACACAGGTGGATCAGGACTTCAAAACAACTCATGACGTATGTAGGAATAGATTGAGCTACGGCCTTAATCAGAAGCTCCTTGCCCGCTGCACTAAGCATCTTCTCCCGCCAACCCTTAGTCCTCTTCTTTATACGTTCATTCAGAAAGCTAAAAGCTTCCGTTTTGGAAAAACCGATTTCAATGGGAAGACCAAGATATTTGTCATGCTTCTCTACCCGCTCCACATGCAGAAGCAAAGCAATCTGGTCTTGCATATCACTATACACATTTTTGCTGAAAGCGATACTACTTTTTTGGTAATTCACCCGCTGGCCTGACAAACCCTCATATACTTCCAGAATATCTTTTAACACAAGTGTATCCTCCAAGTCTGCCTTGAAAAAAATAAAAGAATCATCAGCGAAGAAAAGATGGGAAATACAAAGTGCCCCTGTGCAAATCTGAATTCCATGTAATAAGTCCTCACTCTCTGCTCGGAAAATAAGTCTTGTAAGCACTTCCGCACAAATCAAGAAAAGATAGGGTGAAATTGAGTCTCCTTGTCTCAGACCCCTAGAAGGAATGAGATGCCCTCTGGGCTCCCCATTAATCATGAAAGAGTAAGATACTGTTTCCACACAACACATTATCCACTGCGTCCAAACAAGGCTGAAGCCAAATCCCAGAAGCACATATCTCAGAAAACTCCATTCAACTCTATCATATGCTTTACTCATGTCAAGTTTTAAAGCTCCATAACCCACGTTCCCCCTCCGCCGTCGCTTTAGAAAATGCGAAATTTCAAAAGCAACAAGGGAATTATCAGAGATAAGCCTCCCCGGGATGAAAGCACTCTGAAAAGGTGAAATAATATTGTCTAGCAGAGGCTTCAATCGATTTGCCAATACCTTAGAACCAACCTTGTAAATCACATTGCAGAGCGATATCGGCCGTAGTTGAGTTACCAACTCCAAATCTTTTACCTTAGGAATGAGAGTAACGTTGGTATGATTAATCAGACGCGTCCGTTGTTCGCATCCAATGAAACCTCTCACGGCCTCCAGAAAATCTGGCCCAACCACCGCCCAAAAGTGTTGATAAAACCTTGGAGAAAAACCATCTGGACCAGGGCTTTTGAAGGATGCATTTGCCTTAACGCTCTATGAACTTCATCCAATGATATCGGTTTTGTCAGTTCCAAATTCAACTCATCAGTGACTAACCTTGGTATTACGTCACTAATACGCTCAAACCCTGTTGGAGAAGAAGAGGTGAACAAGCCTCGAAAATAGGATAAAACAATGTTCTCAATATCCTCATCCTCCGTGCACCACTTATTATCTTCATCAAAAAGGCCTCTGATCAAATTCTTCCTCCTCCTGTTGCTAGCCCTCTGATGAAAGAACTTTGTATTAAAATCCCCATCAGTGAGCCAAAAAACTTTGGCTCGTTGCTTCCAGAAAACTTGTTCACGTTCTAGCAAGTCATTAAGCTCCGACTCCAGCTCCACACGAACATTGTCTAAAGGCTCATATACAGCGAAATCAAAGAATATAGCCAGGCGGCCTCTCACATCCTCAATCCTCCTTTTTAATTCACCAAATTTCAGCTGGCTCCACTCCATCAAGGCACGGCGAGTACAATCAATTTTACTGCACACCTTCGTGAAGGGGTCACTGCCAATACCACGTTCCCATCCCTCTTCCACAATTCTCGCACACTCCACATCTCGTAGCCATAATTCTTCAAATCTGAAGCGACGTGTCCTCCTCTTCTTCCTTTTCTTTCTCTTCTGCATTATCTCTAGGAGAATTGGAAGGTGATCACTTCTACTCGGCTTTAAGTGATAAACCCTTGAAAGAAGGAATTTGTTTAACCAACTTTGATTAGATAAGAACCTGTCCAACCTGCATTTGACTTCACCTCCACCTCTGATTCCTCGCCAAGTGAAGCAAGGTCCTGAGTAAGGGATATGGTGTAGGGAGAAAAACTTGATAAAATCACAAAAGCCATCCATCTGCTGAGCCCCACGAAGCTGCCCCTCTTCCTTCTCTCTTCTCGAGACAATCTCGTTAAAATCTCCACCAAGCACCCAAGGTGAAGAACTTTGTTGCCCTAGGGACTTGAGGAGATCCCATGTCAAATGGCGGTCTTCCACTTTCGGGTAACCATACACACCTGTGAATCGCCAACTGTTCGCAACATCTGACTGCCCAATGACGACGTCAATATGATGAAGCGAATAAGAACTCAAAGACACCTCCACATCATCTGTCCATAATAAACATAAACCCCCACTCCGACTATAGCCTGTACCCTTCTTCTTTTGTTTAAAAATACAAGAAACGGAAAAAACATGAGACAAACCTAACTGGCGACGAACATCTACCATCTCCGCCGCCGTGCACCTAGTCTCAGAAAGAAAAACAATACTGGGAACATTCAGGGACACCAACCCTTTAAGCCCTTGAACTGTCCGAGGGTTCCCAATCCCTTGGCAGTTCCAACAAAGAATCCTCATGACTCGTGATGGGCCAAAACCGGACCCATCACGGTCGAGCGTTTTGGAGTACGCCCAGAACTCAACTTTTGAGCAGAAGCTAGAACAGGATTGTTACGTTTGCCTACGACGTAACCCTTTTTCCCCCCTTTCCCATGCACAGCTTTCCCATGCAAAGCAGGCCTATCATCACTAGGGACCGGCTCGGCCTGCATCCTGTCCCCATTTGCACCATTTTTACCAATAGAATGGGTTTTTATGGGCTTCGGGCCCACCCCTGTAGTCGGCTTGGCAATAGTCCGAGTTAGTTGAACCTGGCCCACCATACCATTCACATACCCAGATTTGAGGGGGGCTCCAACAATCTCGGAGGTCAACTCAAGCTGATTCGACACGACATTATTACAAGATTCCACTTCCCCAACCACGGTACTCGACGCGAGATCAGCTTGGGATATTGGAAACTGAGATAGTGTTGCCCTAATTCCCGCCTGTTCAAAAGAATCAGCCGGCCCATCCGGAATGAGTAATAACTTCCCCGGAACCGCGGAAGCTTCCAAAATAGGGACGTCCCACAGTCCATCCTCCGGCAAGGCTTCTAACGGCGGTTCTGCCGCTAACATCCTCCGCCGCTTTGAACTCGGTCCCCTATGAATATCCTCCCGTACCACACCACCATCTATTTCCATATCCTGTTCCGTCTGCCGTTTGCCTACGATCTGTTCCTCCTCCCACTCCACCCGTGATCTGGTGAAACCAATGGTGGGAAACTCAGGCGCCACCAGTGACCACCCCGCCTTCCTCGCCGGATACAGCCCATAACGGGTACCACCACCCTCAGTGGACCTGGCCTCCCGTAGCTCCTCCTGCCTAGCAAGCCATTTCTCTTTCTTCTCCGCATTGAGAAGAACGTCATAGGTCGGCTCCGGCACTTCCCCAGACGCCCGACGAGGACAGTTGTTCCCCGTATGTGAAAGTAAACCACAAAACAAACAAAAATGGGGAAGTCTCTCATATTCCAGATCGAAAAGTTCCTATCCAGCCCAAATGGCACCGGGTATTTTGATGCCCTTCTTCAGAGGTTGGGAAACATCGATACCTATACGAACTCGCAAGTACCGTCCCATACAACTACCATTTCTGTTCTTCCACGTTCTCGCATAGACACCTACAGCCTCTCCAATACCTTGGCCAGTAACCTCATCCATGTACAGCGGTGGAATATTCCGGATCCGGACCCAGAAGAACTGGGTCAGAATCGATACCCTCAACGGATCAACTTGACCATCTGTCACTGCCACTGCAAACAACGCCTTTTCGAATGACCACGGTGATCTGGAGACCACGCATTGCCAGTCTGCCTCCCTTGAGAAAGAAAAGAGTAATCTCCGACTCCCCTCCAGTTGACAAACAATCATTCTTTCTCTATCTGACGGCCTCGCATCCGGCACCCAAAGGCTCCGTAAGGTACTGATCAGAGACTCGGTCCGGTACGGTTTGTCCGTCAACAACTCCCCTACCAGAAAGAAACGCTGTGGGTTTTGCTTCAGGCGCTTCTGTGGGAGGACCACTTCAACCGCCTCCTCCTCCGTGAGAGCCAGTTTTCTAACAAAACCACCAATCACATCCTCCATAACTAATAAACTATTGCTCAACAGATCCCACCCAGCCACAATACAGGGGGGAAACCAGGACATTCGAATCACACAGATCCGCCGTCACCAAGGACACTACTGCCTTACACCAACCAGGCAACCCTAACTCTCTGATCGCACTTTGAGAGAGAGAGAAGGGACGAAATTTTTTATAGATTATTGATTTGTTGTCTTTCTTATTGATTTGTTGTTGCACTGGGCTCATCCCTCCTCCTTGTTTTTGTTGTGTTCAATCAATTTCAATCAAGAACAGTTGCAATCACCAACAAACATGTCAATAAAGTGGCTCTGATTTAGGGTTGAAATGTTGGATAAATGTGGGTTTTTTTTTTTCTTTTTGCATTTTTCTTTTTTAGTCTAGTTTTTGTTTTTAAGCCTTTCTACTTTGTACAGTTTTGATTTGTGCATTGAGATGTTTTATGAGGGATTTTCAAATTTCTCTACCTTGACCGAGTAAGGTCATTGATATTATTAATAGAATTTGATTTTGTTTTTCTTAAAAAAAAAAAAAAAAAAAAAGACAACAAGCTAGAAAGATCTTTAGAGTAAATTTTGAAAAGTTGTTGGGGCAATCAAGGATTCAAATTTCAGTTTCGGTTTCGGTTTTGGTACTTCAAATTCAAGGAAATTTCAAAGAAAGTTTCAATTTCGTTGGAAATTTCGGTTCAAAATAAAGAAATCACATTAATTGCATTTATAAAATGATATTTTTGAATGAAACTTTTACATAAACTAAACTAACCTATTTACAATGTAAGATCTCTAAAATTATACATTTATAATAGAATTGTGATATTAATATGGACGAGTAATTAACTATTACTGTAGTAGGTTGCTAAATTAGTGTTTTTACCTATGTGCAATTATAAATGTACTGTATATTGATATGTGAATGTGATTTTTTATTATTTTTTTTTTTTATGGCTGGAACACAGTGAGAGGCTTGACCATCACCCTTTTTTTCACTAATAATTAGAAAATTACAACGGGGTTTGAGGATTGGTCTTAATACCAAAATCTCGTGAATGAAAATAAACAAGTACAACAAAATGAATATAAAAGCTACTACGATGTGGTTCGATCTAGCTGGTTGAACTGCTTCTATTTAGTATCATACAATACTGCTTACAAGTACATGAATTTTGTAAATGATTTTGGTACTTCTTCACATGGGTATTGTATGTGTGTTGATATCTTCCCAGATGCAATCTATATATCGGATATTGTTGAATTACCCAATACAGTATTTCTTTGTATGAAGCATACGACATTTAAGATGAAGCAAAAAAGGAATCATGTTATGGTTGGAGCATTCAACTTTATAGCAGATAAAAGCAAAAAAGTTTTTTATTGTATTCAACTTGATTGCAAAAAAAAAAAAAAATCAATATTTCATATTTTTTCATCGAAAGTATGAAGTAAAAAATTTATTGTCGATGACATGCAAATTTCACAGAAATTTCGGACAAAATTTCGGTGTGATTTTTTAAATATATTATAGATATTTCAGAAATTAAGAATTTCGCAGAAATGTACCGAAAATTTCGAGAAACTCCTGACAGAAATGATATAGCATATGAATTTCGTTTCGATACTTTAAAATTACGGAAATTTCGGTAGTTTCGGATAAATTTAAAACCTTAGACAATCTCTAATCTTTCTAAATAGATTTGCTGTTGCTTGCTGGGCTCGCCCTCCTCTTTGTTTTTGTTTGTGTTCAATCAATTTCACATCACCGATAGACATGTGTTCCCTTCCCATCCCCTACTGTAACATCCCATATCTTAAATTAACCGTTTACTAGTCATTTGGACGGTAAACGACAACTACTTCTACTTTTTACTTTGTTTTGATACTTTTAGTGACCCTAAAAGTTGAATTTTTTTTTCGGGTCAAAATTTGAGAAACTTTCCTTCATGAAAGTTGTAGGGGACGTTAAACCAAGCGCGTGCATATGAGCTACGTAAAAATCAGAGTTCGTATACGAAAGTTATGAGCGAAATACGAAAGTTACTGTTCATAGTAAGTTTCTATAAAAGGGTGGAAACTACTGTGGTAAGTTTTCATTTTCGAAAACTTACCGAGCTCTTTCTCTCTCCTCTTCCCCGATCTCTCCCTCCCTCATTTTCGCCGGTTTCTTCTGCCCCTCAATTCTTCGCCGTCCGGCCACCACGTGATCGCCTCTTCCCCCTTTTGACGCTGGTGCCCTTGGATTTCGGCAATTTGGCCGAAAAACCTCGAATCGAAGCAAGGTTCCTCACGGGGGCAGTTTGAGCTTTTTCGGCGATTCAGCCATTACCGGTCGTTTCCGACCACCAAATTGGGACAGTAGGGGCGCCTCAAGCCGGTGATCATTTCCCCTAAGGCCATTCACTTCAATTTGCTGTGTGGAGGTCGAATCGACGATTGCAAATTCTAGGGCTCGGAGGTTTTTCTGGGTTTTCTTCACCGGCCAATTTCGAGTGCTTTAAGGTAAAATTGGAATGTGCTGTAGTTGAGAAAATTGTTGGGTCTATTGTGATGTTGCTGCTGCCGCCAAAATTTGGTGGCCATCGGAGGTGGTGGCCACCAGCGCGTGGGGCCCACGCGTTTCCACTGTTGGTGGCGCGTGGAGGTGAGTAGGGTAGGTTTTTAATTCCTGTTTTAGCCCATTAAATCCTATAAATGTTGTGGAGCTTGTATGTGAAGTTTGGGGGAAATTGAAGGAGTTTTGTATCGATTGTGTAATTCCGAAGTTTGGGATGTTGATCATTGAATTACGAGAATCCGACCATCGGATTACTCTCGGTTCTGCCCTAGAACCTTTAAACTAATGAGTTGGTATTAGGGGTGAAGTTGGATTAAATTGGAAAAGAAATTGGAAGTTTGATTTAGGGGGATAAGATATTAGAATCGTATTTAATTGCCGAATCGTTATTCACGAATTATATTTATATACAGGGCGACGTACCGAGCTATTGCTCGACGAAGGAACTCGTACGCGTGATCGCCTAAATAGTACTGTGAGTGAACTTTTGTTTTTAAATAATGATGCATGCATTTAGTTCTTAAAGTAATGCTCTAGTTAATTATCATATTATATTTCGAGCATATGATTTAATTTCGGAGATTGATTTCGCTTTATCTCATATAATTGCTTTAGATAATGATTTGTTTCTGAAGTTGGTTAGGATTTATAATATTATTTGACGAATTATTTATTTCTGAGGTGATTTCCGGAATTATACTTTTAATTATATTTCTATTCGTCGATTTGAGATTTTTAAAGGATTTTCGAAATGAGATTTCGATGGAGTTATATTTCTTATTTATTATCGACTTTCGGTTTTGGCATTGGGAATGCCTTGATGATGATCTTGGAATTGGTTTTGTTTCGATTTATGGAGATTATGATTTATTATTATTTCTCGCCTGTTTTATTTTGAACTTGAGATTATCTTGGCGTATGGGACATGTCGTTGGAAATTCATTTGCGAGAGTTGGGGAAGCCTTATGTATTTATGGAATTATTTTGGTTTTCGGATTTTCTTTTGCCATACTTTGGGTGACTATTATCATTTCTAGCATTGATGTCCGCCTTTGTGGCGAGGTGATGGGATCATCGAAGCCCGTCCGCCTTTGTGGCGCTGGTTATTGTCTTTGTGACAGTAATGCTGAAGCCCAGTATCCTAATCGCTACACTTAGTGGCGTGTGGGTATAGAACGGGAGTATAAGGGAGTACTTTAGCCTGGGAGGCTATCACCCGAGCCTGGGATGCTCATTCGTATGGCTATCTTCTTCCCCTACTTTTATATTATTTCTGGGCTAGCGGGGTCTAGTCCGATGATACGATACTCAGCGGGTTTGATTTACAGTTTCTAGTTTCCAGTTTCCTGATTTTAAGAAATAAAGTTTTATAAACGTTGCATGCATCGAGGTTTTATAAGTTTAAATACGTGGGAAAGTATTCAAGTTACTTCTTTTTAAATTATCTTGATTATTTATTTTTGTCCACTCACACTAACGTGTTTTTCAATACTTTCCCCTGGGCCTTCTGTTTCAAATGCCCAGTTTACAGGCGAAATTAGTTGAGGTTGGGCGTACATGGAGTTGAGACATAGTCAACAGCATGGCTTCCGCGTTTACCTTTGAATTAGGTTTACTTTGTTTACCTTTCTATTAGAATTGCTCTGATTACCTGTGGGATTAATGTTATTCAAGTTGCGTTTTGTGTTATTTGAATTGGACGGTGTTGTGATTTGGGGAGCAGGGTGGCTCAAGGAGAATAAGGATGAGTGATTTAGAAGTGTAAATTTCATTTCTAGGTTTTGGGTAGTCCATTTTTAGGGGAAGTTCTGTCAAATTTTTGGTAGAATTTTCCTCTAAGGTGGGCCTCGCAGTGCCACTTCGGATTTCAGGAGGAAATTCGAGGCGGATCCTGTCACCCATTCCCCACCCCGGGGTTTATTTTATAATTTATAGTTTGGAAACTAATTAAATTGTGTGATTTTTTGTACGAGTGTTTCTATTGAGACCTTCAAATCTGCTCAGTTGACCTCACTCTATTATGAATTATTAAATGACATATATAACCTCTTATAAAATGACTATTAAGAACAATAATTATACCAAAAAAATATGGGATAATGATAAAAAAAGGTCATTTTGAAGTGCCTTATTATAATTTAAACACCACAAATATCTCCATGATAATTAAGGTCACCTGTTCACAACCTACCACTAGAGTTCAACTTAATTACAAAAACTGCCACCGTCAGTTTCTTTCGCAGTTAACTGGAAATTTCACAACTGTTTATCTTCTCCACATTATAATTCGGAATTTCAAAGTTCCAAAACCGCTCAAACCTACTCCGTATCATCTTCATCTCCGGCGGCCACATTCTGAGACACATACATTCTTCGACGACTATTTTGCTCAACGGTGAAGCAGCGCCGACTCTGCAAAAGTACTTCACAGAAAAAGCCCCAAATTTTAGGGATTCGAAGAATTGCAGAACTCGAATCGTCTACCTCGACCGGGTAATCTTTCAGCCTCGATTCTCAGAAACTTCTCTTACTTAATTTCGAGTCATTGATATAGTATTTCTGCATTTGATATAGTATTTAGTTTTCGAGTCATTGATATAGTATTTCTGCATTTGATTCTGAAACAAAACAATTCGATTCCAAGTTTTGGTTTGAGTGAAGATTTAAAGCTTTTTTGAGTGGAGATGATCAATGACTGTCTTCAAATTTTAGTTTGATGCTGTAACATAGCCAGTGACATAGCCTACTGACTGGGTATCATTTGATTTCTGAGGGGCTCTGTTTCCATTTTGGTGTGATTTGATACAGAGACATGGACAGTAACATAACCATTTATATGGAGATAATGACTGTGTGTCATGCTGTTTAGGCTTTAGGCTTTACTTGAATGGAAATTCTGCTAGTGCAAATACATATTTTATAGGCTAAGATAATGAAACTGGCCAGTGAGGTCACTGGCCAGGTCGCTAGACAAGTCAAAGGCCAGATAAGTCACTGGAAAAGACCAACTCATTGGCAACGTGTGTTAAACTCCTGTCACTGATCATGTAACTGGCCATGCAACTTAAAATGTATGTAACTGATCATGTAACTTACAACATATGTAACTGGCCAAGTAACTGATTATGTAACTGACGTTGTCATTGACATGAGCTGTAATTGACCATGTAACTGATCATGTAACTTACAATATATGTATCTGGCCAAGTAACTGACTACGTAACTGATTATGTAACTGCAAACTCAATGCTAACCTTCTTATTTTTTCAACAGAATTTAAACATCAGAAATGGCAAGAACAAAAAGAAAAGAAAGGGAACCTAGCGATGATGACGAAGACTACCAAGAGGTGGAATCAGAAGATGAAGAACACGATCGAACGATACACAGAAAGAAGAATTCGAAGAAGAGCTTGAAGAAATAAAAAAAAAGGAGACATGAAGAAACAAAAGAAGAAGAAGAAGAAGAAGAACCATCACTGAAGAAGATTCTCAAGAAGAGCTTGAAATAAAATAAAAAAAAGACAGGAAGAAACAGAAGAAGAAGAAAAAGTAGAACAATCACCAAAGAAGGGTTTCTCTTTGGTGCTATTTCAAAAAACTGAAGCAGCACCAAAGAGGAAGAGAAATGTGAAACCAGGACATGTGCAGTACAGGTGCATATTAATAAGTTTCTTGAACACAATTAAAGATAACAAGAAGAATCTCAGTGCAAGAACATTAGATTTGCTCAGGCAGTCACCATTTGGAAATATTGTCGATGCATTCCATGGTGGCTACATAGAGGAGAAGTCAGCCAAGAAATCTGATGATTTCATTACACTCCACCTGCAGGCCTACGACCATGAAAATGACCTCTTCTTCTTTGGAAAGAAGAAATTCAGGATCTCGACAAGAGATATTTCAAAGATCCTAGGAATGCCAGAAAAAGGTGACTTGGTCCCAAAGACTTCTTAGGGTGCATATCAGTCCGACTTTGTCCAGCAGTTTTTTTCAAACACAGCGAGAATTAACAAGAGAGCCGTGGAGAAAGCTCTGCAAGATGTGCTGAAAGACAATCCAACAACAGAGGAAGGGATTGAGAAGAAGGACAAAAATGTGGCAAGATTAATCTTGCTGGACTTGTCCATCAAGTTTCTGTTCCCAAACGCAGGAGGAACAATTTCATGGGACTACGTCAAAGCCTGCGAAAATTTGGATAAGATCGGATCTTATGACTGGGCAAGGGAAGTTGGAAGCTTCTTAAAAAAGTCTATAAAGACTTTGAAAAAGAAAAAGGAGTCAAG
Organism: Rosa rugosa; assembly: GCF_958449725.1. Classification (NCBI taxonomy): domain Eukaryota; kingdom Viridiplantae; phylum Streptophyta; class Magnoliopsida; order Rosales; family Rosaceae; genus Rosa; species Rosa rugosa. Next base: position 788,845 of record NC_084825.1, read on the forward strand.
CAGCCCATATGGTAATACGGGGGGCTGCGTTATGATAATACTGTAAGTTACTGTCAGACTGAAATGTAACTGGTCAAGTCACTGATCAAGACAAACTGCATGTCATTCGTCAAGTCACTATGACTAATTTTTTTTTGTTTTTTGTGCAAGCAGTATTGGTTCTGTCAAAAGACTGGAAAAATCAAGCCAATATCTGGAAGGGAGAACGAAGATCATGGGATGAGAAAATGGGACATTCAGAAGCTGATATAGAATTGGACAAGTTTTAACAGCTTGAAAAAACTAGAGGTATTTTCTTCTCTGTCAAAGTAGTTGTCACTGGACACGTCACTGGCCAAGTAACTATCTTGGTTAAAAGTCACCGATTAAGTCGCTATCACACTGCATTTCAATGGCTAATTCACACTTCATGTCACTGGCCTTCATAACTGTTGTAAACATGTCATTGCTCATGTCACATAGCATGTCACTGACATATTGAATATGTTTCTTTCAGAAAATCTTTGAAAACCTGAAGGAGGATAGAGAGGAATCAGAATCCGAGGAAGAGGAGAATAGATCAGATGAAGCAAAGACAGTTCCGAAAGGAGAGGAAAAAGGAACTGATGATCAGAATTGTGAAAATAAAGAAGATAACCTACAAGTTGAGGTGGCTGAACAGGAAACAACTTCAGAAAAAAACAAGTAGGAGAAAGAGCTTCAGAAAAAGGAGGAGGAGATAAGATATATGACTGTGGAGAAAGATAATTTGAAGACAAAACTGAACGAAAAGGAACAGGAACTAAGGAAAATCACGGAGGACATGGTGAATCTGGAGGAACGAAATGCTACACTTGTGACCGAGAATTTCTGCCTTGCATCATCGGTGAAGGATTTAGAGATAAAATTGAAGGAATTGGAGCAAATGTTGAGCCCAAAGACTCACACCTCAACAGCAGCTCAGCAGCACAGCTCCCCACGACCTACCTCTGCAGAAGAAAAAAATGAATCAAATGGAGCTGCATCTAAGGCTGCTAAAAACACAGAAAATAAATATCAATCGACTGTTAAGGAAGCTCAGTCCGACGGGATCTGCACAGTCGAAGAATCTGCAGAAGCAGCAGCTCAATCTCCACCTCACTGCATAGTGCAAGAAGAAACTCAATCGACACCTCCATCGCAAAAGGACTCACTGTTCCAGAGCCCCACAGTCTGCATGCTCACAGTCGAAGAAATGGAAAAACAACCTGACATGTTTCAGATAGTGAAAAGTCCTGTAGCTGCGCGTGGCTTTCCACTTTGTACGTTGAGCCCAGAGAAAGAGCAGAAGACACCAGAGGAGAACAAAAAAGGCAAGTTTACAATGCGCCTTACAGAGCAACATTCTGGTGAAACTGTATCATCAATGGGTCTCTACTCTTACGTTGTGAGATTAAAGAATAGGAGAAGAACACAGAAAAAGGACAACATTTACTGGTGGGGGGATGTGAAAGCAAAACGAAGGAAGAAAGCAAAGGAGATTCAAGATAGATTGAAAGATGCTGAAAAGAAAGAAAAAGAAAAGGAGATGAAGGCCTCACTGCCAGATGCTGAACGTGAAAGGCTAGAACAGATGGTAGCACAACAGAAGTTGGACGATTTACCAGAGGATGTTCTTGAAGCAATAAGACAGATGGACGCTGCAGAACATGCAGAAATCAATAAAGAGCCAGAAGAGAAACAGCTACCTCCTGAGGTCGTAGACTGGGAGGAGAGCAAAGTATACAATTTCATGGACTAGGACACCAAGAGGAGAGTCCAGAAATACTGGCAAAATGCACCATTAGGGTAATGCTTTAATTAAGTTAAAATTCTATTTTAAACTTATTGTAACTGGCCAAGTAACTGTTTATGTAACTATCAAAGTAACTGGCCAACATGAAAATTCTATTTTAAACTTATTGTCACCGGCAAAGTAACTGTTTATGTAACTATCAAAGTAACTGGCCAGGCCATCGTTCATGTATATGGCGAAGTCACTGGCCATGTGAAGTCACTAGCCAAGTCACTGTCCATGTAACTGACAAAGTAACTGGACAAGTAAAGTCTTTGGCCAAGTCACTGTCCATGTAACTGCGGAAGTCACTGGCTAACGATTTGGGCAAGTGAAGTCACTGGCCAAGTCATTGGCCATGTGATTGTTAAATAACCGACATCACAATCTATGTTACTTACACTATTCATTCTTTGCAGAGTATACTTCTGGGATGGAAGACAGTATGGAGCACAGGTTTCAAGACAGGATTTAAAAGACATGATCATGGACGAACCGATAGCAAGCAATTGCATAGAATGTTATGGAATTCTCTTGACTGATCAGCTGTTGGAGAAAGAATCACAAGGCTTGGATGTCCCAACTTTTATGAATCCCTTGCGCTGGGTAAGTAGTGGAACGATTATCAATCTACAATCAAAGCAAATAATTCTTAATTGATAATAACTTGTCTTCTTTTTTTCTTACAAACAGAATTCTGCAGAAAATTTGACGGTGTATTATGTACATCTGTACCTATGCGAACCATTGTTCCAGAATCTGGCAAGATCCAACTATATATTCTTCCCAATCTCACATGAATCAGGATTTCATCATACACTGCTCATTTTTGACAAGGAATTAAAGAAATGGTACCACTGTGATTCAAAAAGACCGAAAAAATCATCAACTGGAAAATCCTTTCAAAATGTCCAAAAAATGGTATGGAACACTTTCGTCATACTAATTTCATATATTTAATTTAAGCAGAAAACATATTATTGATTATGTTGGGATGTTGGAAATGCAGGTTGACATGGTAGAACTTTGGATGACAGCAGTAAAAGAACAGGCAGATGACATGCTGGAACATGGATGCCGAATGAAATTTGATGAAAAGAACAGTTCAGAAGAAGAACTGAAAATGATGGAAGTTCCATTGACTGAAACCGAGAGAGAAAGCATAAAGTGGATCAAGGATAACTATAAACGAAAAATGGTAGTGACAGAACTCAAAGACAACCCTCAGCAAGGAGAAGATTCGTAAGTACACAGCTCTTTAAAAATGTCAATATAATCATTATAAAGTTCAAATTCATTTACTTCAGTTTTTATATGATGAACAGATTGGATTGCGGACTTTTTGTAATGTACACAATGAAGAAAATTTCGAAAAAAGGGAGAGTTCCAAAGAAGCTCACAAAGGATGATATTTTGAAGTTTAGAGCTCATGTTGTAAAGTCATTTGCAGAAAGTAGGCACAGCTGGAACTCAACACATGAAGAATCGTAGAAATTTGTTTAGGGAATAGGATAGGTTATATAGTTTTTTCGAATTGATTCATCATATATATCCATTCATTTGTTCAATCGGAATTTCAATTTTTTAATATTTTCTTGCAGATATTGCTTCAGTATATAGAAGTTTGTTTGATATGATCTTCTGAAACGAATTTATGTACTTAGGTACCTTTTAAAGTAAGTAACTGGCTAAGTTACAGAGAAACTGAATGTCACTGGAAATGGCAACCTGAATGTCATAGACCGAGTCACTGGTCAAGTCACTGTACGTCTCAAGTAACTGGCAAAGTCACTGACAACGTAACTGCCCAAGTAACTAGCCCAGACACTAAACGAGTCAATCAATAAGTCTACAGATCTTATAGCAAGACACTGAACAAGTAACCAGCCATGATTTGGCAAAAATAATTGTAAAAGGTAATGTCATGAGCCACTACATAAAGCAAGTAACTGTAAAAAAATTCATGTCCTTATGTACCCTACAAAGTAACTGGCCAAGTCACTGGCAAAGTAACTGTAAAAAAATTCATGTCCTTATGTACCCTACAAAGTAACTGGCCAAGTCACTGGCAAAGTAACTGTAAAAAAATTCATGTCCTTATGTACGCTACCAAGTAACTGGCCAAGTCACTGGCAAAGTAACTGACAAAGTCACTCACTAGCAAAAGACAAGACATTACCAAACTGATCTTTTTATTTTTAAATGCAGCGTGCCGCTGCACCGCGACTGCAGCGTTCTGCTGTACGACAACAAACAAAGTTTAAGTTTCAATTAAAAATCTGTAAAAGGTAATGTCATGAACCAATACATAAAGCAAGTAACTGTAAAAAAAAATTCATGTCCTTATGTACCCTATAAAGTAACTGGCCAAGTAACTTTAAAAACTAATGTCATGAGCCAATAAATAGAACAAGTAACTGTAAAAATTGAAGTCACTACTTATGTCACTTTCTATGTTTGAAATTACCTATCTAACCATTCAACTACAAGTAAACTGCCAGTGGCAGTTATCTAACCCGAGGGCGACTATTTCTCTTGGTTCATTTTACAATATCTTTTCACAATTTCAAAACTCAGAGAAACTTTATACGATTTTTGCCCTAAACTCAGAGAAACTGCTCAAAGATTTTCTCTCCGGCTAAAACAGCGGACAACAACTGATTTCCTCCACCGTGAACGTTGGGTAAGCAAGAGTGATTCACCGACTAAGCCCCAAATTCTACGGTTCTACAAATTTACCGGTAACTTCCTCCTCCTTTCATATAATTTCGATTTGAATAGCTTGCGTTTTGTTTGAATTAGAAAAGACATATTTCAATTACATGTGGAGTCTCATCAGAAAATGAATTTGCATGTGACATTTGTTTGACTTACATGTGGAATCTGATGAGAAAATGGTGAGACTTGTTTAAATTACATGCGGAATCTAATGAGAAATGATGATTTCTGTTTGAATTACATGTGGAATTTGATGACAAAATGAATTTCCATGTTAGTTTTGTTTGAATTACATGTGGGATGATGCGAGAAAATTTCAGCCTTTTGTCATTGTTCAATGTCTTTGTCACTGCCCATGTCGCTGCACTGGTCACTGGCTATGGTCATGTAACTGTTCATGTCACTATCATAAACATGTGCATAAATATGTCACTGGTTATGTAACTGTCAAAATAACTATTGAATTCTAATTTTCTTAATTGTTTACAGGATTTTTTTAAAAAAGTTCGAGGAATGGACCAACTAAAAAGAAAACAAAGTGAGGAATCTGGAGAAGAACAATCTGAAGAACAAAGTCCAGAAGAAACAATTGCGGAAAAGTTGAAAGTGATAAAATGGAAGAAACTGAAAGAGAGAAAAAAGCGAAAGCAGAAAACTGAAGATGAAGAAGAATCGAGTGAAGATGAGGAAGGAACAACTGGAGATGAAGAAGAATCTGATGAAGAACAAGTCCGGGGTAAGAAGACGAAGAAGGATAAAAAGAAGAAAACTAGAAAGCATAAAAGAAGAAAACTGGAAGGAACTGAAGATGAAGAACAATCTAATGAAGAACAAGTCCGCAGTAAGAAGAAGAATAAGATTAAAAAGGAGAAAAGTAAAAAAGAGAAAAGAAGAAACAGGGAAGAAAATGAAGATGAAGAAGAAGTTCGTGCAAAGAAGAAGAAGAAGAAAATGGATAAAAGGAAGACAAAAAAAGAGAGTACAAAGAAGAAGGAAGAAACTAACGAGGAAGAAGATACAAAGGATGATGAAGAGGAAAAAGTCCCAGGGAAAAGGAAAAGAGATGTAAAAGAGGGTTATGTGCAGTATCGCTGCACAATGCTTGCTTTTCTGAAAACAATTGCAGAAAACAAAAATAACCTGACTGAAAGGACTTTAGAGCTGCTGCAGAAAACACCCTTTGCAACGTTGATAGATGCATTCCATGGAGGTTCAATTAAAGAAAAGGATGAAAAGAAATCAGATGATTTAATCACACTTCTGCTACAAGCATACAACAGTGACACATACCTTTTTGTGTTTGGGAATAGGAAATTCAGAATGTCAACAAGTGATATATCTATGATTTTAGGAGTGTCGGGATCCGGGTTATCAGTACCAAAGACCAAAGAAGGGGCATACAGATCTGAGTTCGTGACTAAATACTTTGACAAAAAGCAGAGGATCAACAAGGCGGCTGCAGAGGAAGCTTTGAAGAAGGCATTGGCAGAAACTCCAGAAACAGGGGATGAAAAAACGAAACGGGACAGAAATGTTGCCGTATTAGTACTCTTGAACCTTTTCACCAAACTTCTGTTCCCAAACTCTGGAGGAACAATATCTTGGGACTATATAAGAGTATGTGAAGAGGTGGAAAGTCTGGGAAAATATAGCTGGGCAAAGGAAGTTGGCGACTTCCTTAAAAAATCAATTAAACGAAAGGCAAAAGAATCCCAAAACATGGCAGGTTGCGTGATATTGGTGATGGTAAATTCCCGTACCTTGTTAAAAATTTGTTTATGCATCATTTTGTTGTCGTATGCTGTTGTAAGTACAAAAACTAGATCAGTGTCATGTCACTGTTATTGTCACTGGACAGGTAACTGGCCAGGTCACTGTTAATGTTACTGTCAAGTTTATGTCACTGACAATGTCACTATTTATGTATTTGCATATGTCATTGGTTATGTTTGTGATATTCATATGGCTAAGCAGCTGTTTGAAAAATAACTAACTAGTTTTCTATTTTTATTTTTTATTTTCCAAATAGTATTGGTTTTGCCACAAGACGGGAGTAGTGCCGCCAATCTCTGGAAGAGAAACCGAAAAACACGGAATAAGAAAGTGGCAATTAAAGACCTTGATAGAAAAAAAGGGGATTTCAACACCATGGGGAAGTTGAAGGTATGTTAATTTGATGTAGATAAACTAGGTCACTGGTCTTGTCACTGGGTCTTGTCACTTGCTCAGTGACCTGGTCTTGGTCAGGTCACTGAGCAAGTCATTGACTATGTCACTGCTCATGTTAATGTTATATTTTCATGTCACAGTGCATGTATCTTTCCATGTCTAGGATTGTGTTGTTGTTTTATTTCTGTCACTGCTTATGTCACTGACAACTTTTGTAATTTTGTTTCAGAAAATCTTTGATAAAGTTAAAGAAGATGCAGAGGAAGAAGATTCTGAGTCTAATACAGACACAGAAAGTAAAGAAAAAAAGAATGATGGGCAAGAAGATAATGTTGAAAATAGAACCAGTGGGAACATTAAGGATGAGAAGATGGAGACAGAGATAGGGAAGACCAATGAAGAGAAGAACGAATTACAGAGAAAACTGGAGGGAAAGGAAGAAGAGCTAAGTGCTTTGAAAAAAGAAGTTGAGGAGAAAGAAAAGGAAATTGGCAGAATAAAAGAAGAGAATGAGGATGTGTTATTGGAAAATGAGGTGCTGAAAATTGAGAAAGCCTCACTAATTAACAGAGTGAAGCACTTGCAGGGCATAGTGATGACACTAACTGAGAAGTTTGAGTCGCCAATAGCACGTCCAGGTGATGACAACGACTCAACTCCTCCTCCCCCACCGCCTAGTTTCCCTCCGCCAAAACCAAAGGCCCCTCAGGACAAGCCAACTGACAGCAAGCACTCCAAAAACACAAAATCTCAAGGTGGTAGTCAGGGAACTCAATCACAACCTGCCTGCTCCACAGCAAGCGCATCTGAGATGGCATCTGCAGCACCTCACTCAACCGACCAAGGACATCAGTCACCACTTCAATGCCTTGCCCAAGCAGCTGCACAGATTCATTCACCAACCTCTCCTGAGGTTAAATTGAGAATGACGGAAGATGCTTGCACACCGAATACTGCTTGGGTTAATGCATTGTTTGTGTTTCCACCTCCGGGCGCGTTACAAACTCCACCTCCAAGAAAAGTCAGTTTCGAAGATATGCAAGCAGAGCCACACAAGTATCAGATCATTATATCACCAGAGGTTCAGCCTGTTTTTGACGTCGAACCACTCAATTACATTTCTCCTACAGAACAGATGACAAGAGCTGAGTTCATCAAGCCAATTTTAGAGGAGATATCAGGGCAGGACTCAGAATCTATTGGCCTCTATTGTTATGTGGTTAGGACGAAGAGAAAGGAGAGAGTACAAAAAACACATCATATTTTCTGGTGGGACGAGGTGAAAGAGCAAAGGCAGAGGGCGAAAATGACCAGAATCACAGCACAGGAAAAGAAAAAAGGACAGACAGCTGAACAGAAGCCACAGGAGGAAGTGATACATGATTTGACGATTAATGTGGATGACGAGGAACAAACAGAAAAAAACGAAATTGAAGTGATAGATTGGCAAAACCGACAACTGTACAACCTACTTGCCAGCCCAACTAAAAGCAAATTAGAGAAGTACTGGAACAAGGCAGAACAAAGGTAATGTTTCATGTTACAGCTCACAAGATAGTGACTTAACTTGCCATGTAGCTGTCTGAGTCACTGGCCAAGTCACTGTCCAGATCATGGCAATTGCCATGTAGCTGGCCTAGTCACTGTCCAGAACATTTTCAAATGCCATGTAGCTGGCCTAGTCACTGGTCAAGTCACTGTCCAGATCATGGCAATTGCCATGTAGCTGGCCAAGTCACTGTCCAGATCATGGCAATTGCCATGTAGCTGGCCTAGTCACTGTCCAGATCATGGCAATCGCCATGTAGCTGGCTAAGTAACTGGTCAAGTCACTGTCGAGATCATGGCAATTGCCATGTAGCTGGCCAAGTCACTGTCCAGATCATTGGCAAGTGAAAAGTAACTGGCTAAGTCACAGGACTAACAACGTTCTATGTTATGCAGCGTATTATTCTGGGAGGGAAAAGAGGCTGGAAGCGAAATCACAAGGGCAGATGTCAAAATGTTCATAAGCGATCAATCAATAGCAAACAACTGGATTGATTGCTATGGGGAAATGTTGAAGGATGAACTGCAAAACGAAAGTTCACAAAGTTTGGGAAGATCTGCTTTTATGCATAGCATGTGTTGGGTAAGTATGACGAGCACTTTCTCATAAACATTGAATCCTTATCTCTCATTCTTTGTTTATTTATAACTCGTTCTATGTATTTCTTTCTTTCTTTTTTTAAATAGTATTCGACAATACATTTAACTGTGAGAAACCTCCATCAATACTTGTGTGAGCCGCTGTTCCAAAACATGGGAAAATGCAGCATGCTTTTCCTCCCAATTACCCATAATGAAGAATTTCACCACACGCTCTTGGTCTTTGACAAGGACATACCGCAATGGCTGCATTTTGATTCAATGAAACCAAGAAGAGCAGGAATAGGGGAGTACTTTAAAAGTATAAAAAAATTGGTAAGAAACTTCTTACTGACCATGTAACTTACCATGTAACTATCACTCACTAATCTGTTAAAAAATACAGGTTGAAATGGTCGAGCTGTGGATGAGAGCAGTGAAAGATCAAGCAGATGATATGCTGCAGCAAGGCTGCAGAATGAAATTTGACAAGAGTCAAAGCACTCACACAAAATTAAAGATGGTTGAAAGTATTTTGAGCGATGACGAGATAAGAACAATAAGCTGGATAAAGGAAAATTATGATGGTGGAAGGATCCCTTTGAACCATGCCAGAATCTGCCCCCAACAAGACCAAGGATCGTAAGTCTATATTCAAAAATTTAAAATGATAACTTTACTGTTACTAAGTTGGTCAAAATCATTAACTTGAAATTTTTAATTGTCAACAGATTAGATTGCGGACCTTTTGTAATGTATTACATGGACAGAATGGCAAAAGAGGAGAAGATGCCAAACAAAGTCACCAAAGCTTAGATGATGAAGTTCAAAGCTCAAATATTCAAAAAATTTGCAGAACATAAGCAGAGCTGGAACTCAGCAAATTAAGAATTTTAGAAATTTGTTTGTTTAGTTCAGAATTTCAGAAATTTGTTGTTTAGTTCAGACTATGACTTGTATGGATCTTTTTATTCAAGATTAATGCATTTTCTGAATTCATAGGGCAAGTCACTGACTATGTAAATATGAAGGCCGCATATAATTGAAAGTGCCATTGTTAAATTCACTACTGCCCATTATGTAACTGCTTAAGTCACTAGCCAAGTAAAAAGAAAACTGAATGTCATTGGCCAAGTCACTAGGCAAGTTACTGTAAAACTTAAGTAACTGACCAAGTCACTGATAATGTAGCTGACCATGTAACTGACCATGTAACTTACAATGTATGTAACTGAACATGTAACTAAGCATGTAGCTGAATATGTAACTGGACAAAAAACATTAAAACTATAAGTCACTAGAGAAGTCACAGCAAAAATGATATTTCTATTTCAGTTTGCAGCGTTCCGCTGCCAATTAACAAACCAAAGTTGTTGTAGCTACTTCATTTTTTAATTTTCATTAATATTTGCACCGTGCCGCTGCACCGCAACGGCAGCGTTCCGCTGCCAATGACCAAATCTATATGAGTGATCCAACTACAAGTCATTGAACAAGTCACTGCCAAGACAAATAAAAACTAATGTCAATGGACAAGTCAATTAGTTTACAAATGGTTATGTCACTGTACATGTAACTATTAAAAACCTGTAGACACAAAGAATACTGAAGGATTTATAAAAGAAGAAAGCAGACACACTATCTCATAGTCAAAAAAAATTCCAATGAGTAAGCACCTTACAAGCACTTCTTATCATTTATTGAAAAAAAATGAAAAATCAAAACAAAATTTCAAACTGTATTGGAGTCACTTGCTATGTCACTTGCCATGTCACTGTTAAAGGCATGTAGGCAGAATTGAACCTATATCGGAGCTGTACAACTCTTTCTGTTGTGACCATCACATTTTCCACACCTACCACACTTGATCACCCTGGTTTTCTCGCTCCTTTTTCTGAACCTCTTCTTTCTAGGCCTTCCCGGTGGTCTTCTAGTCAAAGGCGGCTGCAAGATCACCGCATCTCTACCAAAATCATGCACTTGCTTCGAAATAGAGGGAAGAGGATTAATTGGGAAAGAATAAGTTTCTCAATATTTCTCCACCTTGTACAGCTCATTGACATACAAATACGGGGAAGAACCATGTTGTTGGATCACTACAAGTGCATGGGAACATGGGAAGCCATACAGCTGCCATTCTCCACACGAACAAAAGCGAGTTTCCAAATTTACCATGCTATTGTACTTCTGGTAGTGAACTTCATACACATAGGTATCAGACCTGCTCACTCTCCAATGCCTTCCGACTTCCAAATTGTCCTTCAGCTTCTTTTCAATCACTGGGCACAACTCAGACAACCATTCATGAGCATCCTGGTTCCGAGCAGCAATTGCAGCCATGGACTTCACTCTAATGCCATCATTAATATCAAGAATAGGAAGACTCTTCAAAGGCAACACCCAATTATTGAAAGACTCTGCCAAGTTATTTGTCATTTCACCAAATCTTTCGCCATTAAAGTAAGCCATAGACCAGTTCTCCTTGGGAAGATCCTCCAGAAATTGAGCAACTATGTCACCGCCTTCACTCCACAAGATTTCCATGTTGAACTCATACATCTCCGGTGTGCGAGAATAAGCACAACACATAAACAAGTAAGGAATCCGATCCTTGAGGTAAGATCCAGCTGGAAATTTGTCAGAAAGGTTAGACATCAGGTGTCTAAAACAAAACCCATGTGGATTATTAGGAAACACTCTAGGGAAAGCACTAACAAGCCCAACATGACGATCAGAAATGAATGTCACCCTCCTCATAGGGTGTTTTGCAAACTCTTCAGCCAAAACCTCAAGAAAAAATCTCCAATTACTCTCATTTTCAGAATCCACAATAGCATAAGCAACTGGATACAAGCCTGAACAGAAAAACAAAATAATGTCACTGTCATGTAACTGTTAATGTGACTGACCATGTCGCTGACATAACTGCATATTACTTGACAGTGACATGGCCAGAGACATGTCATTCAAATCACAGAACATTTAGGTCATTGGACATGTAACTGTCAATGAACATGTAAGTGACCATGTCAGTAGCTATGTAACTAACCATGTCACTTACATTACAAAAAAAAAAAAAAAAACATGGCAGCAAATAGAAAACAAGAAAAATAAAAAACTAGAAATAATGAAGGAGATTCAACCTTGATTGGCATCCTTTGCTGATGCAGCAATAATCTGCCCCTTGTACTTGTTGGTAATGAATGTAGCATCAATGAAAAGAACAGGTCTACAAGATTGAAAACCCTTCATCCATGCACCATAGGTCACAAACATACGTTGAAAACTGTGTGTTTCTCGATGAAACTCAACCACTATCCTAGAGTCGGGGTTTGACTTCATAACAGACTCACTGAACCAAAGTAGCTGAGCATAAGACTCAGCTTCATCACCATGTAGGGCTGTTTTTGCCAACTCTGTACCATACCAAACTGTACGATAAGCAACATCCAAACCATAATCACTCTTGATCTCATCAGCTATATCAATTGGCTTTTTGTTTGGATTGGCACGAATCTTATCAAGCACAATAGACTTGACAACCTTGGATCCCATCATCTTACTCTTCTGCAAACGAATCACACCATGACAAGTGTGAACATTAACCAACCTTTTAATCATAAAGAAACCATTAGCCCTGCATAAATGAGCCTTCACAAGCCAATTGCAGCCTTGAGAATGTTTCTTAGAACACTGAGCAATAACACGAACCTTGTCATTTCTAACAAACTCATATGAAAAGCCAATTTCTATGGCATACTTACGCAGCTTATCCCTAAACTCAACAACCCCACCCTCAAACTTTTGGCCTTCAGAATGAATATAACTCTCCCAACCTTTCGTCATATAACTCTTCGGTGCCTCTGCCCTATAACACCCCAAATAATCATTCTCCTCAAGCATGGTACTAGAATCCTTACACACTGTATTACTCACCACACTTTCACTAATAGAAGGCAAATCAGTCACAAACACTTCAACAAAATCAGAATTGTAACGAACCAAATTCCTAAAAATCATTCTGATATCAACTTCACTCTCTAGAAAACATGAAGTAGAATCCGGAGGAATAATGTACCTCAACATGAAATTGCCTTGAATCAAATCCGGAAAACGAGAGCGTATGGAATTGCATAGGTCAACAAACGACCAATTATGCAACAATGGAACTGTCGCTGCTTCACCAGAATAAATAAACTTGACAACATAGCTAGTATCCATTACAACTGCACAAGAATAAAACAAATCACTATCCATGTCACTACTAAGGAAATCAACAGAATCAACACAAAAAAGTCACTGCCAAAGTAACTGTTAATGCCTGAACAGAAGAACAACATCATACTCGCAAAATAAATGATAATTCCTGAATAAAACAGCAGTATTAAAAATGTAACTGGCCATGTCACTGATAAAAAAATCACAGTATAGAACAAATATAGTACAGCAATAGCACAAAACATCATCAACAATTCAACATAGCACTGAGTCGACGAAGGAGAAGAAAACAGTAATCCAAAACGAACAATTCAACAATTAACACAAACAACAAAAATACACTGCAAAATCCAAAACGAACAAATTCACAGAGAGAAGGCTTACCGATCAAATCAGAGAAAACCAGAGAGAGGAAGAAATAGAGAGACTGTAACTAAGCACTGAGTCAACGAAGAAGAAGAACACAATAACGTGATCAAGACGAACACCGACGAAGCCAGAGATCCAGAAAAAGAGAAAAGACCTGAGGAAGCTCCAAAACCACTTTCAGATCGTCGCAGAGGCACAAAGAGAAATCGGAAGCTTCCGACTGAGAGGGCGGCGAAGAAAGAATCTCGGAAAGAGATCTCCGATCAAATCGAATCGGAAGCTTTCTGATCAAAGGAGAGAGAAAATTTGAGCTCCCCGATTTTGAAATGGAAAGTTATAAAGGTTTATTACCTTAGGGGCAGAATCGGAATGATAAAAATTAAAAACTGGCCTTTTTTAACATGACCTCATTATTCATAAGGACTAAACTAATATTAATAACAATTTACAATGGACCTTCTTATCAAGTGGGAAACTAGGTGACCTTATTATCATTTCACTCTCTAAAGTGACATTTTCCATCATTTCCCTAAAAAATATTATATTTAATTTCTCTAGACTTTCCAATTCAATAATATTATATTACATTTTTTATTATTTTCCTTATCTATTTTCATTTTTCAATTTCACTACATACTCATTAAAGCATTTATATATATTTAATAAGAATTAAAACTATAATCAATATCATGTGACATAAAAATTCCTATCATCATATATGTTGAACGCATATTGGTGAGGGATAACAAAAGTTTTCTTAGAAATTAATTTTTAAAGCCCAATACCTTGTGTTTGAATTTCTTTTTTATTAGATAAGAGATTTATGTAATCTAGTTAAGGAATGAATATGTAATTAATTGTTTGTTTGCAAATTATATGAGTGAGGTTATTTCATGAACTTGAGTGAGGTTTAGTGAGTAAATTTAGTATTTGAAAATTTGATAGGAGGTGTAAAAAGCAAGGAGGTCAAGTGAGTAAATTTGGAGGTTCCAATAGAAAAACTTCTTTTGTATATATATATATATATTATTATTTTCTATTAATAAAAAAAATTTATATGAAGAGGATATAGAACTAAAATTCCAATATGGCGGAATCATCACAAATATGCTCACAGACCGCATCCTCAATAATAGCAGATATTTAATATGATTAACAAACACGTGTTTCATAATTTTTTCTAGTTTCAGTGATTTATTCAAATTTTTTATTTTTTATTTTGGCAATGATTTATCTTTCTTCTTGGATTGGATCGGAGTGATACTCAGATATACACATGGCATTAATCAGTAGTGGAACTCAGGGAGACATGAATGGACAGCAATAATGAAAAAAATATATAAAAATAGATGGAGGAGATGGGGGGTCTTACCTTTTAATAATTAGCTGGGAAGATTCTAGTGTGCAGAAAATTGTCAGATAATAATCGAAAAGATAAGATTGAGGGGGCCAAAGGGCAATCTCCATGAATCTGATATTGATATTGTCTCTGCTCAAGTCATTGACAGATCACAAATCCGATTCAAATAATCTACTTCCCAAACTCGCAATGCGTTTCGCGCACCATCTTTTTTTAACAAAAAACATCAATTCATTTATAATTTAACCAGCTTACATAAAGTTGTAAAAAAAAAAAAATTATCATTTAAGTAAATTAATTTTTTAATTTAAGACTTTAGCCAAAAAGCAGTTTAAAAATTCATTAAATAATTAAAGAGATGCAAAAATAACTAACAACTATGCAACATCACCTCAACCAAGAAGAAATCGTCTCGCCTAGCATCTTTTGGTCTAGTGGCATAAGTCTCTCCTTTGTAAGTAGGAAGTCGTGAGTTTGACTCACAATAGACAAATAACCCAAAAAAAAAAAAAAAATCATCTCATCCAGCTTTGACTCACGCTATTGATTAAAAGAAATAAGTTATTAACATAAACTAGTTGCATATCATTTTTTTCCCCTATGTTTTATATTTTTTACGAAGTTTGAACATATTTATTTAAAATATAGTAGTTTGACTTTCGCTATATTTGACTGCTTGTGAGTTGCTAAAAAATGGTTTTCCATCTTGCTTGTGAAATCAAATTTTTCTGGATGTAATCTAATTGACTTACGACATTGATATGATCTTGCTCTCATATAATATGAAAATAAAATTAAAAAAATTGCAACAAAGTACATAAAAGAAATTATTCTCTCTCTCTGGGTTAGGTTTTGCAAACACCCTTTCGATAGTGATCCTAGAATTTTCTTCTCTTAGGATCCTTGGTGGTTCTGGGCTAGAGCTAGCATGTACAGTTTGTCTCTCCCTCTTACTGATGTTCTTTCTTGTGGAGGGCTATATTTCTTGTTTGAAGCATGCCTCGGAGGATCATGCATGATGCATCATGGTGCCATGACAGGTTGTCTAGTCATATTGGTTTGTTGGAGGAGACAACAATGGAGGTTTTTTTTTTTTTAAAAAAAAAAAAAAGAGTTTGAAATGCCTAACTGGGAGGCTCAACCCCACGCCCGTTATTATTATTAATATAAGAAAGATGATTGTACAGCGACGGGGATATGTTACCTACACCTCAAGTACCAGTACAAGAATTCTCATAAAGTACATCCTGGATAATCACAGGAGTCTCATCTAACCAATAATCATCTAAGTAAGAGACACTAACAAGATGTGTCAATCTATGGGCAACATCATTTGCTTCACGAAAAATAGGTTGTAAAGAAAAAGAAAAAGAAAAAATAACACATGTTTTTGTGGATAGGTGGATTGTTTATTTGGTTCTCTTGTTTTATTTTTTTAACATTTTTTTGTGTGGAGAAAACAGATGTTGGAGGGTATTCTTTGAATTTGGACAATTGTTAACAAGGTATTCAAAGTTCAATTTGAAATAGTAAAATTGAAAGAGTTTCTTGAAACTAGAAATAATTGGAGAGAAGTTTCTCCTACACTATTTCACCTAGTTAGATAAAACACACTTCTTTCTTCTTCCTCAAATTAGTATATATAAATATAACTTTGGTTGAGCAGCATGTGAAATTTGAGAAAGAATATCACAGACAATTACTGATTTCATTTCTTACTTCATACGAAGATAGACCAACAGATTAGGCATAAGTAATCGAGCGGACTAGGCTCCTCGAATATATTCAGGTGGCAACATCAGTTTCTAAATAAATAGAAATAACTTGCCAACATATTTTTTAGTCTATATATATATATATATATATATATATATATATATATATATATATATATATATATATATATATATATATATATTATGATTGTTGGCTTTAAAGGAAGCCTAAAATTGCTGGCATCAATTTAATATGACATGTCATGTTAAACACGCACATCACCCATTTGACACATCATATCATTTATTTATTTTTTAATAGAATGAGGTCAGCTCTTTATTGAAATTGAAAAATTACAACGAGACGACGCAAAAATGCATTAGTAACGAAAATAAACAAGACGAAAGAAAAAGATGCAAAAATTGCATCTGAAATACAAGGAAATATGAATAAAGCAAGAGCAGCAACGTCGAAACGCATAGTTGATTTTACACTACGGATTGCAGCTGTGTAGTGAATTAAGTAGTCGGTGGTTTGACTACCCATGCAAATCCAGCGCACGAACTAACAAAAGTCAATTCGGCGCAGAACCGAAGACAATCTTCCACCTAAAGATCGAAGCTGGCTAAGATTGTCAGAACATAATCGTGTTGGGAGACGATCTTTCACAAACAGATACCAAAGACTTAGGTCCCGAATCCAATACCAGTAACGCACAGGAGCCCCAAGCCATTCAAGAAAATAGCAAGCAGCCCAACAATGATAATGGGGCCCAGTCCAAGCTCAAATCCCACCTAGACGTAGTGAGATTGTGAAACCCTTCTTCTTACGGAGAACCCTAAAATTGGCTCTGAATGTTGTGGAGGAGATTTCATTCTTTTTTAGAATCTTGTGGGAAAATGCAAATCATGCCATCTGATATACCATGAGGAGGGTAGCTACAAGAAGGCAGATCAGCCCATATCATTGCAGCATGAACCCAAGGACGGAGATAAGCTAGGGTTTCCATTTCAGACCTTTGTTGAGGGTTTCAATAATGGTGCCTTTCATTTTAAGGGTGTTCAAACCCCCATCCTGTCTCCCACTGCTCGTAACCTCTTTGGTACAAGGGACAACACAAAGCAATGCAAACCAGTGGTTATACAAAGTGCACAGCTGCATGCTTCAAATGAGAATGGGTAGGCTGAGCTAGCCCTTGCTCTGCTTCCTGCTCTTGTTGCTACAATACAGTTTGAATCAATGAAAAGGAGTTGCCTAGCCCCCCCATTCTCCTCCCTGAAAAAAACTCAAATTCTTATTGGAAGGGGTCAAAGACAATACAACACCATAGAAGAAAGTGAAAGTCCTTTCACTCCAATTCACAGCCAAGTCTCTTGGCTTGGTTGAGACACCTAGTTGTTTGGACCCAAAATGAGCATTTTGGCCTGACAAGGCACGTCTTGGAGAAATTGAGCCAATGTCAGTGGCTCAAGCTATATCTTGTCGACAAGTTCGAAATATATATTTAGAGGCTAAATAAAGCCTACTATGGAAGCATGGAAGCATGAAAAGTCAACTTTAGCACATTTTCCTACTTCGGCTAGGAGAAACCGAGCTAAACAAGGAAGGAGGGGCGGCAGACTAACCAAACGAAATTCAAATGAGCTGAAACTTTCCAGATTAAATCTAGAAAGCCCAAGAATCATTTCTTATGAAGAGTGCCAGAGCTATTTTTGAGTGGAAGGCCTTCAAACAATCAGTCCAATTTCCTTGTCTAGAGAGGCTTGGAAAACTGGACCTGTAAGAGGTCCAGCAGCGTTTTCGGCCCAACCACTATATCAAAAGCTCTGAAATTTTACCAGGGTGATATACACTCATAGTGGAACATTTCTTATGAAGAAGTCATGGTCAAAATCTGAGTGCTTGATGGAGATAAAATTGAAGGAATAAAGGAGCAGAAAGTGTTTCCTTATCTCCAAAATTCATCATTCCTTATCTCCAATTATGCCTCCATATATCCTTATCTCCCAAATTCATCATGCTTTATCTCCAATTATGCTTCCTTATCTCCAAAATTCATCATTTCTTATCTCCAATTAATGCTCCACTATCATTTGTTTAATGCTAAACACCTTGGCATGGTAGCCTATAAATAGAGGTTACAATGAAACACTTAAACACACAATTCACTCATCAATACATCTCTAAGATGATCTAAGTCTGTCTAGAGCAAAGCTCTCTAAGATCAACTCCTCTCCTTCTCTTTCTCTTACCGGTGATCACACTCCTAGTCCTAGTCTTCTCAGAAGCCGACTTTCAGTGCCACCAAACCCTCTGTCAACGTACTTCGGTCCTAGTCTCCTCGGGAGCCGATTGTAGTACCACAACCACAACGGTTATGGAACCAGCCAAGAAAGGGTAACACCCTGGCAAACCAGCCAAGCTAAAGTCACGCTTTAGCAAGTTCTCTCTACTTCCCAGTGGTTCTTGCTCTGCTCGATCTACAACATCGAGTATCGATTGTGATTTTCAAGAAGATTAGCAAAAGTCCTCACCACGAGGCATAAAGAATCCCACGACGAGGTTGGTGCTCTCCTCGTCTACAATCGCTTGAAAGAAGTCAGGTCAAGGGACACCCCCGACGACCGCACTCGAACGGTGCTGGCACGCCGGCGCAGAAAAGAGACTGTTGACCAGCTGCAACAAAATTGGAGCCAAACATTTTTTTTTTTAAATAAATAATCCGCCATTTTAACTTTCAACTTATTAGCTTAACTTGTACGATTTGTTTAGGCACATAGTATAATTGATTAATAAACTGACATAGGTATGGATGATATTTTCTGATTTTGTTAGAGTAGGCCATGGGAAACCCCCATGTGTCCGAAGGGCTAATTATATATCTCCAACAAGTTGATCAAAAACCAAATTAAAGTGTTCTTAATTCCTTGACCTAGCTTTGCTAGGGTTTGGGAGACGGCGTCCCTTGTTCGTCCCTGTACCTGCTTCATCTCATGGAGTCATTCACGAGTTCCGGCATGTTTCTGTCAAAAGCCAAGCATCAAAAATCCCTCACCGATGGGATGCGGTGGGTATCACCCAAACCATCGATCTATGCTTCTGTCTTCCCAATAATACTAGCCCTGCACCGCTAGCCGCCGCTCTTTGCTTCTGGAACACCTCCAGCAATACATTCGATTTCCGGTTTGGGCAGATGAGCATAACTCTGCTGGATGTTCTTACCATCACGGGGTTGCCCATTGACTTTGACCCCTATGTGCATGGTCAGTTTGATGGAATTCAATTTTCTTTGAGAATGGATATGGCTGGTCGAGGGTATTACAACAGATCCTACCTATCCTGGCGCGACTATTACTGCACCCGGCGTGACCATACAGGAGGTATCGCATTCCTGGAATTCTGGCTTTGCAAATTTATCTTTTGCACTTCTTCCAACAAACCTACTGGGCCTTGGAATTCTCTGGCCACTGCTCTCTACAATGGTATTTGCGTTGGCCTTAGGCAACCTGTATTGGGTGCGTTATATCGCTCCCTTTATAGAGCCGTAATGCGCCCATTCGATACCGACATTAGTGGTCCCTTTTGGATCCTTGCCTTTTGGCTGCAGATTTATTTCCCTCTCTTCCGTCGCGGTGATATTCCAAAGGAACCTCCAGTTGATTCCCTTTTGGGGAACTGGCTTTGTCGCAACGTAAGGTATCGAGCTCCACCATACTCCGAGTGTTTTATTTACTTGTACTTGCTGGGAGAGATGCCGGACCCAAAAATAGTCCTTTCTAGGCGATTCCCTCCTCCCCTTGATGATGGCTTTCTGCCCAGTGGACGGGATCATAGCGAAAAAGCCCTCCTGGCCTTTCGTCGCGCCATCTCCTGCTTGGATATTTGTCTTGCCACTGACCACGTAAGTTATGAGCTCTATGCCTGACTTGACTCATAAACTCTCGCAAGCGTACGAGTCGTTGTCAAGATAGGGAAGTATAATGCCCAAAGTTATCGTACCACGGGGATTAGTGGCTAACCCACAATCCTTGGGTAGTCGGAACTAAAGCCACAAGCAAATAAAGAAAAGTAAAATAAATAAAAAGGCTATTCTAAGGCACCAAGCCTTAGCAATGCTCGGCTTTAGTTTTCACCAAAGCCTAATCAAAACTAAGAGCCTAGTGGTGGATATGCACAAATGAGTGAGTTCAATATTTGGGAGTTGATTTCAACTTAACAAAATTATAATGAATGTAAAGCAATAAAAATAAAAATAAAATGTAAACAATAAAAAATGAGAATGTCGGGTGCTAGGGAGGTTCCTTCACCAAATCTCATGTGTCGGAAGCTAATCTAATGTATATGCAAATTTCCTACTTTGGCGGTAGTCGTATCCAAGGCGGTTCAAGGCTCAAGGACCGAAATTCCCTTTCATGGTATTCCTACTCCGGTTCAAGGGTCGTAGGAACTCACTTGACATAAATTAGAGCCGGTTCAAGGGTCCCTAATTCACATCAAGAGGCCTAGAGATCGAGGAATTAGACTACTAAGCGATCCGCCCGCGCAATCACGCAACGGGTGTAAATCACCATGCTTATAACCCTTCGAATACGAAATTGAAGGTTTCTAGCTTAGGAATTAGAGGGGGTCAAGCCTCTAACTCCGTCCTAGACATGCTCAAAATACACACCCTAGAGTTGACTAGGCTCCTAGACATATATTTCAACCCAACAATAATTGATATAAGCATCCATCATATGAAAATTGCATCATTACATTAAATTAAACATCTTTTACATAAAATTTGGGTTAGGGACACAACCCTAACCCATTGACTTGGATACACATTTACGCAAGCGTACGTATCATTGTCAAGATAGGGAAGTATTATGCCTAAAGTTATCGTACCACGGGGATTAGTGGCTAACCCACAATCCTTGGGTAGTCGGAACTAAAGTCACTAAGCAAACAAAAGCAAAAGAAAAAGAAAATAAATAAAAATGCTATTCTAAGGCACCAAGCCTTAGCAATGCTCGGCTTTGGTTTTCACCAAAGCCTAATCAAAACTAAGAGCCTAGTGATGACTATTTACAATGAGATAGAAATTGTCATTCAAAATTGTGATTTTAATTTTCTAAAAGACTAAGTCAAAAACTAAATTAACAATAACAATTAAAAACAAAGAAAGAAAAAGAAAAATAAAAATAAAAATAAAAGAGAGATAGATTTGGGTACTAGGGATCACTCTATAGCAATTTCAATGCAACGAACACATTTCAAGCAAACAAATAATATATTCATGAGAACCAAATCCCGTACTTAATGCCGGTCAAGGCCACTAAGCCGAATTTCCTTAAGGGTATTCACATTTTCGGTTAGGACAAATATGAACTCTCTAATTCATGAGTTAGTACCTTACTAGGGCTACCAAAACATGAACTAAAGGCGTAGAGCTCTAGAAATTAGGGATTTAAGTATGCAATAGTTACAACCTAGAATGTAACGATTACTTAGTTCTCTACCTAATGCCGGTTAAGGCCACTAAGACAATTTCTCTTATTTGGTATCCATTCTTCCGACTAAGGCAAGAATGAACTCTTTAACCCTAATCATTATGCCTTGCTAGGGCCACAACATCTAGGATTAAAGGCGAAGGGCACAAGAAAATCGGAACCTAATAAGCAATCATTAATTCTCGATTAAGCAACTACTTGACACACCACACTAATTACATGAAGCTAGTGAACAAAAGAACCACCAATTATATCACACAACACAAATCTCAATACATAACAAAGAGAGTGGTTAATTCCCTAAAATTCATACATCAAGAATCAATTGACATAGTAATTAGAGTGCACCCATATGAAAATATATTATTTATCACTTGAAAATATGTTCATTACATCAAAATTGAGCTAGAGTTAGAAACCCTAGCTCCCAAAAGTAACTACTCACAAACCATATTAATGAACATCAAAATTACAAAATTCAAATAGCAAAGAGTAGAGAAGTGTAGGAGAAAACAAAGATAGTCACAAATAGCTATGAAGCTAGCATGACTAGCCTTGAATTACAACCCCACAAAATACCCAAATCTTGAATCTTGTAGAGATTGAGCTCCTTGATAGATCCTTGAAGCTTTGTGTGAGTAGTTCTTCAAATCTCAAAAGAAATTATAAAGAAAAGAAGAAAAATGGAGGGGAAGGAGGGGGAGAGAGAGCAGCCCAAAGGGCTGCCTCTGTTTTTGGTACTGTGCGGCGTTGTAGAAGGGCTCTCATAGGGTTGGCTGCGATGGTATATATAATGGGGTCGTGGTTACTGCTCTGGAGAGAGAGAGAGACACTTCATATGCTGTGCTTGTGGTCGAGAGGAAAAGAGGGAATTGGGGTCAGCATGGAGAAATTCTGGTCAAGGTTAATTGGATTATGTGCCACGTGTCAAGCTTGGATTGGTGGCTACCAATTAAACCACTCTGCACGTGCATGGTTTTATTAATTAACCAATAGTTAGGTTAATTAATTTAGGCAATTAAACCAATTAAGCCACTTGATCAATAAACTAAGCTCCCTTTCCTTCCGTATTTGATTGACCGATGCTCTACTATTTTGTTCTTTTGTCGGAATACTCCAATTTGCTTCATTTTCTCGTCATTTTCCCTCGATTTCCGCAATTCCGCTTATTTCCTACAAAATAAATAAAAATGGATTACTTACATAATAATTAACTTAAGGATTAGCTTAATTCTAGTATTTTAGATATAATTACACGTATAAAAATACGTGTAATCAATGCCCCTAACCACTTTGCTCGCCAATTTGGGTTGGCCCAGTTGGTACCCTGGCCTCTGGTTGATTCTGCCAATTACTACACCTCTTGGCGGAGATTAGCCCCGCCTGGATCTACCCCCTTTCAGAGTCAGTTTACTTTGATAATGATTCCCCCTTGGGTCAGAGCGCTATACCCCCTCAACGATGTCGATGATGACTATGCTGATTGGTGGAAAGAAGTGTCAGTGAACTGTTGGGACCTGCCACATGACAAACTCTTCGTCCTGATCTTTCGTGGCATGAGTAGTCCTGGTCCGGAGGACCGCAAGATTCTTGAGCGCTTCTCCAACCCTGCAACACAACCCTCGCGACCTATTCTACCTTCTCGCTCATCGCGTCCAGGGATACAAATCCACGAGCCTAGGGCAACAGTATGTTTTTGTCTTTCTTCACCATTCCTTTTCCTTGGCTTGAGTATCAATCCTTATTGCTAAGTGCATTTGTTTTATTTTTAGCGTACCACCTAGAGCAGGGCAGCCTCTACTCAGGCCGAGAAACAGAAGGCAGTAGCCGAGGAGTCTCCTGAAGGGGAGTCCTCTGATGATGACGATGTGAGCCTTGCTGAGGTAAACTGCCCCAGACTAATTCTGACTTTGCACATTTGGCTTTCCAGACCCCTTCTATTTTCTGAGTTGTGATTCCTCTTCTGTGCAGGTAATTGCTGCTCATACTTGCAAACACGGTCGCGCCCAAATTGCTGAAGAGGACTTTGAGGATGACGAGCCTCTGTCAATGCAGCTGGTAAGCTCTGGCCCTGTTTTATTTTATTTAAATTTTAGAATCTGGGCAGGATCTTCATTATGTATCTTTTGACAGGTCCGTCAGAGGACCACTGATCCCTCTCACCTGAGCGAGGCTGGATCCTCAGCCGCTGCAGAAGAGCCAATTCTCTCACTAGTTCAAGCATCAACTAACCCCGTGGCACCTCTTCCATCTCCTACATCTACAGAGCATCTGCAAGGTCCTACCATTCTAATAACGATCTCTGATGACGACTCCTCATAGGATGAAAGCGTGGAAAGCCACTCTGAGACATCTGCCGCTTATGAGGAACTGATGACGACAGAGATTCTCGCGGCACTAGAGGTTCAAGAGGTGAATGAGGCGGGGCCTCTTCCTCTTGGTGACCACGTACCAGATATTGACCCGACAGCTCGAGAAGTAAGCCACTGTTTGGCCAATACTTTCCATTTCCCTTTAGATCCAACCCCGCTTTATGACATTTCTGAATCTAACCAGGATTCTGTTTGTACCGAGGAGGTGGCTACAAACGCTGAGGGTCCTATCGGCCGGACAGTCACCCCAGAGATGGAAAATGATACTGACGGTGGTGGTGCCCCCCAAGTCTCGCGAATAAATGAGACAAACGTCGAAACCGAGGGCCCTGTGCTTGAATCTGCTCCACTTGCCCATGGTGAGCCGCGAGTTGAGTTTCCAGATTCTCCCGCAGCTGAAGGGACAGACCAACCTATTGAAGATGAAGAAACTGAGGAAGCCGTCCACCCTTTTGCATTGGTGGTTCGTGATCCTGTGGCGCCTCCGCCGCCTCCTCCTCCTACCAGATTCGAGAGATTGATGAGGGTGTTGGAGGTAACTCCTCTTTCTGCTATGGATGAGGCTAAGATGGTGCTTCACGAACATCTGGGTCCTCGGGTATTGGAGACTGACATCCTCCCGCGAGTCTTGGAAGCCCTAAGGTATCTTTGCCAGGAGAAGGCATTGACCCTGTAGCAATTTAGTGCCATTGACGATCTGCTGAATGAACTTGGTGAGGCCCGCCAACGTCAACCGGCCGCGAACGCCCAGGCTCACGACACTTGAGAGGCTTTGAATAGCCTCTCTCGAGAAATGGACATCTCTCGCGGTATTTTAAATGAGCGAACCAACCGCCTGTGGGAACTACAAATCCAAAGGTCCGACTTCAAACTTCGGATCGAGGACCTCCATACCGGTTTAGCCTTTGTTGAAAATGCGATTGCTACAGAATAAGCCCAACTCGATGAACCTCTGGCAGCTTCTGAAGAAATGGGCCGCAACCTGGCCCATCTCAGAGAACGGGCCACTCAGGCCGAAGCTAGTGCTATTGCGGCGAACCTCCGCGTGGAGGAACTTTGCTTGAAATTGAGCTTTGCGGGCCAATCTCTGTAGGCCCCCTCGAAAACCGTTCGGTCTCCTCACATGCTATTAATCCTCTCTTTTCCGAGATTTAAGGCATTAATCACTCGTTGAAAAACAACGGTCGTGAAAAAATAATCTCGTGAATAGAACAGTTACATTCTTGGAATCACTAATCTCGATTTACTGACATCGGTTTTGAAATTGAGCTTCATCCAAGGGTAGGGATTTTCCTGAAGTCCCTATAAATAGTTGTATTTAGGGAAGAGAATACTCACAACAACTTTTCTGGAATATTCAAGAAATGGCCTTTCAGTCCTTGCTTCTTTTGCTCATTCTTCACAAATCTTCCCCTCATGAAATGACCTTTAACCTCTAAATTTTAGGCTTTATGGCGTAATCTTAAGCCTGGGTTAGGCCTTATGGCGTAATCTTAGGCAACCCCTTGTTTCTCCTTCTGGAATCCTGCAACAACAATGCCAGGCTTCAGATTGGTTTAGAAACGCGAGGGGGCTCCGAGTGTGGGATCCACGATCATGCGAGATCATCTTTGTCATAATCCTACACGCGGAGCGAAACGGAGAAAGGGAGGACGACCACTCTGAGGTTCGTCTATCCTCCTCTGTTTTCTTCCTTCTGGACCCGGCCCGTGTTGTACCCTCCAGATGGAAGGGGCTTTGGTTCTCACCTCCTTCTCCCCCTTTCTCTTCTTGATAGAATCTTGGAGGGATGAGAAGGGATGGACTCTTTGAAGGAATGGGTTCAAGCAACAGAATGGTTGTTCCTATACTTCACGTCCAACTAATGGTGGTTACCATGGCTAGAGAGGGTGCAGAGACTCAAGCTGATATTCGGTTCCTTCACTCTCTGCCCCTCCAGGAGATAATGGCGCGGCTCAATCCGGCGTTGGATTCCATAGCTGCTTCCAATTGAGGGGGCTCGGGGCTCCATTTTCTTTCACTGGAGTCTCCCCTTCTCATGGATAATGGCGCTGGCCAAGCCTATGTTGTATTCCTCTACCGCTTCCATGTAAATGGGCGCGGGGGCTCCGTTACTCCTCTTTTTCCTTCCCTGAAGTCTGCTCCTCCTTGAGATAATGGCGCGGCTCAACCCGACATTGGATTCCATAGCTACTTCCACTTGAGAAAAGATTAAGAAGATATCCCGAAGATTCCTGTTTTGTATTGTAGCCACTTTTGGCTTTGTAATGAATGTACTGCTTTTGGCCGCAAAGCCACTTTATGAATACAATAATATTTTCTTATCCAGATATCCAAATATCCGTGAGAAGCCAATAATTGTGTCTCGCAAGGCCCCAAATATAGGCCCCTATAGTTGTATATTGAAAATAATATGAACTTTTAAAATATGCTCCGCGTCAAAAAGAGCATCGCGGCGAGGGTTTTGAGAAAATATGTATCTTTTGGATCCACTTGCTCGCTCCCAACTCAAAACTCTTAGCGTCAATAACTCCTTCTTTTCCGAGATTTAAGGCACTAATCACTCGTTGAAAAACAACAGTCGTGAAAAATAATCTCGTGAAAAGAACAGTTACCTCCTCGAAAACCGTTCGGTTCCCCCACATGTTATTAATCCTTTAATAATAGCTAACTCCTCAAAAACCGCTCCTCACATGCTGCTAGTCCCTTTTTTCCCGAGATTTGGAATCACTAATCTCGATTTACTGACATCGATTTGACTCCTCTTTGACCGTCCATCCAAGGGTGGATATTTGCATGCCTATATCTTCCTCCACATTATAAACCCAAATTTCCAATCCCAAAATCATTTCATCAATTCGAATATTTCTAAGAGCAATCTTTCTTAATTACTCATCATCATCACTCTTCAATTCTCGCATTCTCTCAATCCATCACCAAAGGAACCACAAACCCAGCAACCAACCGAGGATGGAGAAAGCAACAAAGCAGCCGGGAGTAGTGCTAACATGCTTTGTAAGCGGAGCGGGTGGAATCCCACTACAGATCAGATAAGAATCCTCAAGGAGCTTTTCTACAATAAGGGAGTTAGGTCCCCAACTGTAGAGCAGGTTGAGATGATCTATCTCCAGCTGAAATGGTACGGCAAGATCGAGTTCAAGAACGTCTATTTTTGGTTCGTGAACCAAAGGGCTCGGGAGAAGCAGAAGAAGAAGTCCACTTCGGATGTTCATGTGCCCATGCAAAGATCAGGGCTTGTTGGTGATGACAATGTTACCAATTGGAAACATGAGGATCAGTATATTAACTTTGGATCTTCTGCACCTGCTTCTGCTTCTTCCGCTGGTGTGATGATTGCTGTTAACGGGCAGATGGGGAACTATGGTGGTTATGGATCTATGAACATGGAGAAGAGTGCTAGGGATTGTTCAATCTCAGCTGGAGGGGGAACTAGTTCTACTTTCTTTGACATGAATGTAGAACAAACTTTCATGGAACAAAGAGGAGAAGATCACAAGGAGATTGAAACCCTTTCACTGTTTCCCGTGCATGGTGAGGACATCTTTGACAACATGAAGACTACTTCCGATGAAGGTGGCGGTCACGGTGGTGGCTCTCACATTTCCCTTGAGCTCAGCCTTTCCTGCAAGGGCAAAGCTGGAAAAAGTTTCCGGAGCCGCTGACTCGGCTTAGAAGCTTCGCGAGTGTAGGAACACTTAAAATTGCCCCCTAAGAGTTGTATTTATTATTATTATTTTTTTATTTTTTTTTATTTAAGCCATAATTTTGGAGACAAAAAACTCAACATAGACAGTTGAAAGGGCATCTTAAGACTCAAAACAAAACAAAAACAAGAACAACACATAAAGTGACGCAACAAACAAGAAAAAACGTTTTGGACTTAGGGATATTTCTCTTCTCCTTTTGGTAACTCCTTTGGAATATGACCAGGTGAAGAGAGGAACGATTTTGGCGGAGCTCAGCTCACTTGATTGACAGGGGACGAGACCCTTTGTCAGCACTTCTCGTATCCAAACTAGACCTTAGACATTACATCCCATTGGATGCGCCTACTATGAAGAAGATATTTACCCAAAATTCATTTTGACTCTAATAATAAAAAACAACCAACGAAATAAAGAACAAAGAAGAACAAAAAACCGAAATATGAATATAAACAAACAATTACTATTGAAGTGTCGCTAGGCTAAATGGGCTTAGTATTGTATAGTGTTGCCCCCCTAGTGTTGCTAGGCATAGCAAAGAAATGATTATGGGCCTCAAAAACAGGGCTTTGCGAGTGTAGGAACACTAGAATTGTCCCCCATGTCTTATGCGAATAAACTGTCTACTAAATTAATCCCTTAGTGTTTTGACTCCGCAGTAATTTTTGGATCGTACTAATTTTTATTTTTTATTTTATTTTATTTATATATATAAGTAGCTGAATTCAATAAGACAATGTGAATCAAGGTTTAGACATGTGGCCCAAGTATAGTCGTCTAGACACAAATTTTCTTTCAAATCCTTTGGGCAACCTTACTGAAATGGCCAGGTGGGGGAGGGCGAACAAGAGAGGCAGAATCCATTTTGGCATGAGCTACTCCCACATAGTGGTTTAGGCTCATTTGCACGCACTTCTGGATTCAAGAACCTGTCATGAACGTTGTCCCCTTTCTAGACACCATTTCACATAGGCTATACTTACTAAGATGAGAAAGGTCATAAGTGTGAAGACAGTTCAACAAATGTTAATAAAAGCCGCCCTTAACCTTAAGGGACCTAAACTAGGCACCAATAAGGAGTTTAGGCCAATATTAACAAAAGAGACTTCACCTATTCCGTTATGATTCACAACCGCTTACCAAATTCAACTTTTTTTTTTTTACTATAAAGGTAAAAAACTGAAAACTGACAGGAAATTAACAATAAAGCAAGGAGCTAGCAGCGACACGTTTGGCTAACCTCTAGAAGACCACGGGGGAGGCCATCTATGCTTCATTCCAAGCTCCGATGTATCAAAATTTGTAGGGTAAAAATCCCTCCTGTGAGAACTTGTAGGAAAATAACAAAGATACTTCTCGTTGAAGAATTTGGAAGAATTTGGCTCGTGAGAGGGGTAATCTTGCCCCCCCAAGTATCTTTGTTGGTTGACGAGGCATGATCTTCATTTGCAATTCGGGAGATGACTGTGTCCCAAGATCGGCTTTGTCGCCAACTGTCGCCATCTTCTCTTGATCAAAGGGATGATCATGGGTCATATCTTGCCCCCCATGCATCTGATCAGTAGCCATGTATTTGGCTTGATCAGTGGAGAAATCAGATATTTGTTCAGAGACAATTGTATTGTCAGAAGAACAATCTTGTTGATGACCTTTTCCATGCACAGCCTCTGTGTAAGGCTGTGACTCACCAGTGAGACCCTTAGGTTGATTGCCACCTATAGGCAAGTTAGTCTCAGAAACGACCTCTTCGCGAGCAGGTTCTTGACGTTCCAATTCACCTTGTATTTGATGTGCCCCCAACTCGAGCCTCTTAACCGAAATTGTGAACTCATCGAGCCGTCGACGGTCCTCCGCGAGGGCTTTTCATGGGCACATAGCCTTCTATCGTCGCCTCTTCATCTACAGCAGCGACGTCACCATCAGTTTTATGCGGCTTGTAACTGGAGGCCTTGCGCTTTGAGAAGTTTAGGAATTTGCACTTCTTCTTCTTAAGAAAAAACAGGCATGACTTCAAGAATTTCTTTTGGTAAAGATTTTCCTCTGGCATCCCAATGATGGTGAACACAAAAAGACTCTGGTGTAGTTTAGACGTGCGGCCCAAGTATAGTCGCCTAGACACAAACTTTCTTTCAAATCCTTTGGGCAACCTTACTGTAATGGCCAGGTGGGGGAGGGCGAACAAAAGAGGCAGAATCCATTTTGGCATGAACTACTCCCACATAGTGGTTTAGGCCCATTTGTACGCACTTCTGGATTCAATAACCTGTTATGAACGTTGTCCCCTTTCTAGACACCATTTCACATAGGCTATACTTACTAAGATGAGAGAGATCATAAGTGTGAAGACAGTTCAACAAGTGTTATGATTCACAACCCCTTACTAACCTCAACTTCTTAATAGTGGTGTGATTTACAGCTCACAGGATGTCCCACTGGGCGTGCCAAAATGTTTGGCTCCAATTTTGTTGCAGCTGGTCAACAGTCTCTTTTCTGCGCCGGCGTGCCAGCACCGTTCGGGTGCGGTCGTCGGTGGTGTCCCTTGACCTAACTTCTTTCAAGCAATTGTAGACGAGGAGAGCACCAACCTCGTCGTGGGATTCTTTATGCCTCGTGGTGAGGACTTTTGCTAATCTTCTTGAAAATCACAATCGATACTCGATGTTGTAGATCGAGCAGAGCAAGAACCACTGGGAAGTAGAGAGAATTTGCTAAAGCGTGACTTTAGCTTGGCTGGTTTGCGAGGGAATTACCCTTTCTTGGCTGGTTCCATAACCGTTGTGGTCATGGTACTACAATCGGCTCCCGAGGAGACTAGGACCGAAGTACGTTGACAGAGGGTTTGGTGGCACTGAAAGTCGGCTTCTGAGAAGACTAGGACTAGGAGTGTGATCACCGGTAAGAGAAAGAGAAGGAGAGGAGTTGCTCTTAGAGAGGTTTGCTCTAGAGAGACTTAGATCATCTTAGAGATGTATTGATGAGTGAATTGTGTGTTTAAGTGTTTCATTGTAACCTCTATTTATAGGCTACCATGCCAAGGTGTTTAACATTAAACAAATGATAGTGGAGCATTAATTGGAGATAAGAAATGATGAATTTTGGAGATAAGGAAGCATAATTGGAGATAAAGCATGATGAATTTTGGAGATAATGAGATAAGGAGGCATAATTGGAGATAAGGAATGATGAATTTTGGAGATAAGGAAGCACTTTCTGCTCCTTTATTCCTTCAATTTTATCTCCATCAAGCACTCCGATTTTGACCATGACTTCTTCATAAAAAATGTTCCACTATGAGTGTAGATCACCCTGGTAATATTTCAGAGCTTTTTATATAGTGGTTGGGCCGAAAACGCTGCTGGACCTCTTACAGGTCCAGTTTTCCAAGCCTCTCTAGACAAGGAAATTGGACTGATTGTTTGAAGGCCTTCCACTCAAAAATAGCTCTGGCACTCTTCATAAGAAATGATTCTTGGGCTTTCTAGATTTAATCTGGAAAGTTTCAGCTCATTTGAATTTCGTTTGGTTAGTCTGCCGTCCCTCCTTCCTTGTTTAGCTCGGTTTCTCCTAGCCGAAGTAGGAAAATGTGCTAAAGTTGACTTTTCATGCTTTCATGCTTCCATGCTTCCATAGTAGGCTTTATTTAGCCTCTAAATATATATGTCGAACTTGTCGACAATATATAGCTTGAGCCACTGACATTGGCTCAATTTCTCCAAGACGTGCCTTGTCAGGCCAAAATGCTCATTTTGGGTCCAAACACTAGTGGCATGCTTGTGCCCGCAAAAGTTATGCAGCCCAAGCATGGTGGGCAGAAGGACAAAGTGGAAAGCAAGAAGAAGAGAGGTCGCCCTCTTGGATCAAAGAATAAAAATCCCCCCCAAGACAAAGAAGATACCAGTAGAGGAAGTGTTACACATGCTTCACTTTGGAAAGCCTCCTAGCCCTACCA
The DNA here is from genome assembly GCF_958449725.1 of Rosa rugosa. NCBI lineage: Eukaryota > Viridiplantae > Streptophyta > Magnoliopsida > Rosales > Rosaceae > Rosa > Rosa rugosa. The sequence continues at coordinate 820,852 of NC_084825.1, forward strand.
TTAAGGGCAAGGAGAAGATTTAGTTTCTGTTGGATTCTAGCCTATTTCTATGCATTGTTAGTTCATAATTGAATATGCTTACTTTAAATAAGTGAGGAAGACATGTCGAATGAGTAGACATATCCTATGTACCACCGTGATAGTCACAACTCTTTATCTGTCTATAGATGACAGTGGGAGGGTATGTCATGGCTATTCTGGTCTCTCCTTTTGTAAATGAAAATATCTATGATGAGGTTACTCAAAAAAAAAAAAAAAAAAAAAAAAAAAAAAAAACTTATAAATCACATCCTAGATAATAACAAATATCTTATCCAATTGAATATGAACAAAAAAACTAATGTTTCATAATTTTCTCTAGCTTCATCAATTTATTTAATTTTTTCTTTTTGGGCAGGAGAAGTCTGGAATGCGCAGGCTGTAAGTTACAGCTGCTTGGCGCGAGGAGAGTCACACAATTACTCAAAGCAGGGACAATTGGTAATTTCAAAATCGACGTTCGTTAGGGATTTAAATTGTAGCCATTAAGGTAAAAAATGTCTCATAAGACAACAATATAGCATTTGAGAAACCACCAGCCCACCATGTCCCTCCATTCATCTTTGATCAAATGAAGCCCCTGTTAATCAACACAGCAGGGAGAGTGAAGGAAAGTGGTCGATCAAATATATATCGAATTATCGACAAGGTGTTCGTGAAGATCAGTCTGAACAATGGTGTAGTCGAAAATCAAGAAGGCGATGAGGAAACTTTTAGATCTCACAAGATTATTGTGGAATAGCGAATTTGCAGAAATCTAACGAACTATCTCATCCCAATTTTAAGTTTTATTAGATGTGAGACTACTAGGTAGAAGTGATCCTTGCAAATCCAATAATTGGGTTTGTATAAATGATTTATATCTCTTCTTTAACCTTCGTCTAAATCAAAACCAAACGAATGATGTTATAGAAAGGACCTAATACAAGGAGAAGAAAGAGAAGCCAAAGAAGAAGAACAGTTGAGAGAAGAGAATGGGAAGAAAGGAGAAGCTGATCTGGGAACCAAAAACGCTGGGTTTGGTATAGAAAAGAAAGAAGATAAAAAGTGAATCACATGAGTATTCTACCAAAAATTCTAGAACCGAAGACTCTTCGGTAGAAAACTAGAACATGGAGATGCTGGAAGTGATTGATCAGTAGGGCGTCAGATATCCACATGGAGTTGATCAGTCGTGGAACCCGTGGAGACATGAATGGGGTATGGAATAGGACATGCCCCAACGTGTATTTATTACCTTTTGATATTTAGCTTGGACAATTCAATAACGTCAGAAAATAATCCAAACGACAAGATGGACGAGGACAGAGATCTGATATTGTCGCCACTTTAAGTCTTCTCTTCAACAGATCATATAGGAAAAAGATTTCAAATAATATATTCACGAACACCTTTCACGCACAATTTTTTTGATTAATTTTTTATTTTTTTAAAATAACAATTTATTTATAATTCAACAAATTAAGTATTGAACAACATCATCTCAATTATTTAAAAATCGTCTCGTGATTCTCACCCATCTTTGCTTCTAGGTTCACGCAAGCTATTAATTAAGAGTGTGTTTGGATGAGGGAAAAAATGATGGAATTTAATTGAAAGTGAAGATTTTATAATTCTTAAAAGGCAATTCCCTCGTTTGGCATTATCAGATTGGAAATTTTAAATTTCTCTATGGAAAAAAACGAAGGAATTTGTTTTCTAAATTCCTCACTTCAATTTCCACCAAAATAGGTGTTATTTACGAATTCATTTGCAGTATTCAATTTTTATTTCCAAAACAATACTTTTTTCTATTTTATCTTTTTATTTGTTTTAAACTTTCTTAATTTATTACACATTTCAAATCCTAAATTTTTTTGAAGAATATCATGTCGATATATTTAACTCAGGCCAGAAAGGACCATTACATATCCTCCCTCTACCATCTATGGGTAGATAAAGAGTTTGTGGTACACACCACAGCGATACATAGATTAGGTCCGATTATTTGACGGTATCCATGCTCACTTATTCAAGAAAGCCTATAAACTATGTTACCAAAGACAAGTAAATAGGCAAAGTTCAAAAGAAAACTAAACTAAAACACTAGGGCTAGGAGGTTTGCTAGGACAAATCACCTTAAGCACATCTTCAGCAGAAACCTTTTTTGTCTTGGGCGGATTTTTATTTTTTGAGCCCAAAGGTCTTCCTTTCTTCTTCCTCTGTTCCACCTTGACCAGTGGTATGGTTTCCTTTGGGTGCAGATCTTCCTTAGGTACCAGGACACCACCTGGAGCTTCAATATGCTACCCAAGAAGCTCAAAGTCCCGGAATTTCATACTAAATTCTCTGCTAAGTCTTTGGGATTTCAAATCCTAAATAGATGAAATCAAACAATAGAAATTACAATTAACGAAATTTTAGATTGATGGAGTTAAAGATTCTATTATTTATAAATTCCTACGGATTTAATAATTTTCCCATCCAAACGCACCGTAAAAGAAATAAGATTGTAACATAGACTAGTTGCATACTTTGCATAGTTGCATATCATTCTTTTCTTTTTTTTTTCTGCCCGTTATGTTAGGAAGTTTGAAGTTTTGAACATATTTCTTTAAAAAAGAGCAGTTTGAATTTCTTTATATTTGGTCATTGAGTTTTCGGCAACAATAAGAGCAAGTTCATCCGTTGGGTCATCAGGTCATCTACTATTAACTACTTTTTAATGTATATTTTCATTCTCTGGGTCACGAAATACACTGTGTAGGTCACCACGGTGACCCAGAAAGTGATCCAGGGTGACCTAAGGCACGAAGTACACTGTGCCTGTGACCCAGAGGGTGAAAAATACACTAAAAAGCAGTGAATAGTAGGTGACCTGGTGACCTAACGGGTGAACTTGCTATTAAGTGAGTGAATTGAGTTATTAAAAAAGAGTTTTTGAACCACCTAGTGTGGTAAGGTTGGTCGAGCTGTCTAGTATGGAAACCCCATGTGTAGAGTTCGAGTCCCAACTCCCACCAATTTGTGGCCAGCAGGTTTGAGGGGCATTCGGGTTCGCGCGCCTGTAGCGGGAGATTAGTTTGCCTTTACTAGGATACTCTTGTGGATCTCGGACTAAATACTGAATGGATGAGTGTGTTACGTACTAACTCGCTAACGTAACCGAGGTGACTTACTACCTCACTCCCAATCAAAAAAGAAAAGAAAAGGGTTTTTGATCTTGAAATCAACTACTTTGAGATGTAATTAAATTAAATTACGACATTATCAGATTTAAGTTATTATGCTTTTGTTTATTGGTTCTCCTAAAGCCTAGGATTCCTGTTTCCTTATGAATATTTGCCTTTGTAATATGTGATTATTTGAATAAATGAGCTTTTTGACCAAACTTATTAAGCACACGTAGAACTGCCTAAACTATATTTGGATTGTACAGATTGAGTGTTATGAGTTTAATAGAGCAGTTCTATAAAAAAATATATCTATCCAACCACTTTACGAAATAACTGATGAGCTACATTGGCAAGAATTTTCTCCAAAAACCAGTTTAGACCTACTCGTCTAATTTCCGATTGATTTCTCACACTACAAACTTGTTCTCACTCTTCAACCAGTTTTAATACTATACTAGAATGATAAGAGAGTTCTTTTGGTCAAATGTCAAGCGCACATCCAAACTTCAACTTTTTTAATTTTTATTTTTTCAAAAACAGATATGCTTAATTAGGGTGCAATGTTTCACAAGCAGATGTTTCACACTTTAAATTGTTAACATGGTATTCAAAGTTCAATTTGAAATAGTAAAACTGAAAAGGTCTCTTGAAAATGCTCTAAAATTTATTAAACACATTTGTCCTACACTATTTGACATAGCTAGCTACATAGAGAACACCACTACTTCTTCTTCTTCTTCAAATTGCAATATGCATTATATATAATTGTTTTTTTAGTCGAGCAGCATATGTAATTTAAGAAACAACATCACAGGCAAATACTGATTTTTGTATTTCAGTATGTACTGGTTAGTTATATACAATCAATTTCACGCGAAAGTTGACCAACAAACAAGGTACAAGTGATTGAATAGACTACTCGAATATATTAATGTTGGAGCATCAGTTTCTAAATTAATAGAAATAACTTGCAAACATATTTTTAGGTCTGAATGATGGATAATAGAGAGATTTTTAGGTAGGGCAGACGTTACACGTGACGGTACACACAGCTAATCAGTGTCTATGCAAGGAGTGTTTTGTGTATTTCATTTTAAGTTAACATGATTGATTAAGTGTATCAGCCACGTGACACATCTGTCATATTTAAGAATTTCTCTTAATAATATATAGATGTGTCATTACGCATAGGATCATGTGTCATTACTTGAAAAATCGATCCAAACCGAGTCTAACAATTATTTCCATATATATGGAGTAGGCCCGAACTCTATAAATAGGCATGCAATCAACTAGGTAAAAGCAGTATTCAACATTATGGCATTTGGAGGTTCTGTGTTCTTGTCTATGCTCCTATCTTTGGCTGCAGCTGCTAGCTTCTCCGTTGGCACTTCCGATGCTTATTATATCCCTTTTAACCGAAGCAGTTTTCCCGCTGGATTCCTTTTTGGTGCTGGTTCAGCTGCTTATCAGGTATATATCTATCTACGTATATATGTATATATGAGTGTGCGTGTATATATATATGTAGACTCTGCTTATACTGATGATCGGCTCCTTGATGTTTCTTCAATCCATTATCGATGCATCAGTCGGAAGGAGCAGCATTTCTAGATGGAAGGGGACCTAGCATCTGGGATACTTTCGTTAGGAAACATCCAGGTCTGTCTGTCTGTCTCTCTCTCTCCAAAAACCCTCAAAACCTCATTATTAATTATCTGAGCTTAACTAATGCATGTTCTGAGTTTCCTACTTCACTACTAGTCAATTTGGATTCCCTGATATCTACAATGTATCAAAGAGGCAATTACTCATGCGAGAGGCCACATGCTCTAGTATACTTTACTCAATCGATGGGTCTCGCCATGACTTGGAGGGCAGCGAAATTCACGACTTGATCCTGGTCACCATGGAAAAAATCAATAAGACATTTATAAAAGCTTAGGATTAAATACTTTCATAATTTTAAATCATGTCCAATATTACGGGTTATAGGTATAGTCCGATAACTATATAAACATAAAAATAAAAAAAAAACTCATGATCGATCCATCGAGTGATAAATTATTTAATTTTCTATGTATTATGTTACAATATAAAAACATCTTATGTGACGTTTAGTGAGAAAATGTTATGGTCGATGGCAGAAAAAATATGGGATCACAGCACGGGAGACGTAGCTGATGACTTTTATCACCGTTATAAGGTAAATTTAACATGAAGCATTGTCCACTGACCTCCATTTTCTTATTTCAAGGACATTGAGATGAGTTATAATAGCTTATTCATTAATCAATAGTCATTGCATACCTTAGAGGAAGAAAAATTGGTTAGTAAAGCATTGTATTCCTTTTTTTTTTTTTGGTGTCAAGTGGTTAGTACGTAATGCATTGCTAGCTAGGTATACAACTATACATAAGTAGTTATTATCTGCTATATATAATTTCTTGTTTTGATCTTGACTTGTTCATGATGTGACAGGAGGACATAAAATTGATGAAGAAAATTGGGTTGAACTCTTTCAGATTCTCAATTTCATGGCCCAGATTACTTCCCAGTAAGAAGATAATGTTGTTTAACTGATCTTAATCATTGAATAAGTAATTTTTATCAGTCAAAGAGTTGATTAAATAATTGCAACGTTCGACTCTTTACAATTGGTTTTATGTTTTAGAGTATCTTTAGCGATGTTATCTATTTTTGAATTAATTTTTTGTCAAACTAACTAAAAAATCATTTTAGCTAGTCACTTTAGAAATAAGTCTACATCAGTGTTCTCTACTAGTTTTAAATTTATATTATTATTTAACTGAAGATTAAATAGTTTAAATGTATTTATAAATTATATAAAGGAGTTTTGTCCATTTACCCCATTTTTAGGGATTTTTTTCCCACTTACCCCATTAAGTTTTTTTAATTCTCTCTTACCCAATACACTCTAAGGGAGTCTTCCCTAATACCCCATTAATATTTTTTTTTTTGTTTTTTATTTTTTTTTAATACCATTTTACCCCTCACCCCTTTGTTACTTAGAGAGAGAAATAGAGAAAATGGAAGAGAGAGAAACCATAGGAGACTTCGCCGGAGCCCGTCACCGGCCGCCGGAATCTGGTCACCGGCTGCCGCCCACCGGAATTTGCTGAAAATCTCACCGGAAAGTTTTTTTTGCCCCCAATAGACATCTATTGCCCCCCAATAGACCTTTATTGCCCCCTATTGCCCCCCAATAGACGCCTATTGCCCCCTAATAGACGTCTATTGCCCCCCAATAGACGACTATCAACCATGTATTGCCCCCCAATAGACGACTATCAGCCATGTATTGCCCCCCAATAGACGTTTCGATTACCGAAATGAGAACTAATTTTCCTAAAATTACACAAATAAAACTTTGATTAAATAAAAAAAAGAGGAGATTACGTCAATTCAAAACGTCTATTGCCCCCCAATAGACGCCTATTGCCCCCAATAGACATTCAAAACTTTTTTTTCTTTCACTGTCCCGTTACTTAAAAAAAAAAAAAAAAAAAAAAACTGATATGGGCACCCAGAAAATGATTTGGGCACCCATGTCATCTTCTCCCATCTTTCCGACTGCAGACCCGGGACCGGAAGTAGTGGTTGATGTTGTCGCTGACGTCCTCCGGGAGCTCGAGCCCAGAGCCTCCATGTCACAATTCCCCTCCACAACCCCAAAATCGGAGTCGCCGGAGACCAAAACGGAACGGGTTGTTACCTGAGACTGCTCGACGCGCTGTTGGAACCGATCCATAACGAAATTGACCTGGTTCTCGCGGTCCGACGACAAATCGTCGGTGTTGGAAATGGAATTGGGCTCCGAAACGATGTCATCGCGGTTCCGCTCGGCGTGGATTGTGGAATGGTACTGGGAAAAGATGTCGTCTTCGCAGTCAAAGTCTTCGTCGTCTTCTTCGTGGACGGTGACGAACTGGGCCGGCGGGAAATCAGGATCGGAGGGCATGTAGAGGTCGAAGTCGTTGGAGGACCAGTTGGGGAGGGATTCGAAGGCTTGTTTATATGGTTGTCCTCGTCGGCGAGGGTGAGGAGAGAGAGAGGGAGTGTGTTGCTCGTGCCGGAGAGAGAGGAGAGATAGAGGAGCATGGCATCAATGTCTTTTTCCAATTTGGCTGAGGGCAAAAATGTCATTTTACTTCAAATAGGGTAAGTGGGAATAAAAATCTCTTACTGGGGTAAGTGGGATAACTTTGTCTAATTTTGGTGCTTTGGGTCAAGGACCCTTATATAAAATAACTTAAAATGAATGTTTTAAATTATTGAGAGCCTCATCTCGCTCTCTATATTTAAGAGCAAAATAGCTAAAAGTTATAATGAAAAGTCATTTAGGAGTCTTGCATGTGCAGCTGCTAAAATAGATAAAAAGCTAAACATGTTCTCTAAAATAAGTTAATAACTAAGGAGCCAAAATAGAGAGTCTGCTAAAGATATTCTATGAAGTTATTGGTTACAGCCCAGTATCATTTAGTCTCAGTGGTGTTCACCTGATCAGTTGCTAACCAAAGAATTCATGCTCAATAACCCTTAGATTTACATCCAAGGGTGGAAAACAAAACACCTCAACTTAATAATAATTCTCTCTGCCCTTGGATTTACATCCAAGAGCAAGTTCACCCGTTGGGTCACCGGGTCACCCACTATTCATGCTTTTTAGTGTTATTTTCACCCTTTGGGTCACGAGTACAGTGCATTTCGTGCCCTGAGTCACCCTGGATCACTTTCTGGGTCACCATGGTGACCTGCACAGTGTATTTCGTGCCATAGGTCACGAGCACAGTGTATTTTGTGACCCAGAGAATGAAAATATACACTAAAAAGCAGTGAATAGTAGGTGACCCAGTGACCCAACGGGTGAACTTGCTCCAAGGGTGATTGAGCATTATTTTCTTGGTCAATAACTGATCAGGTGAATATTTTCGCATTTAGTCTAGTGACATAAAATTTCCCTTTGTAAGTGGAATGTCGTGACTTCGACTCATAATAGACTAATTGCTGTACATGAGTTGTTAATTTGCTAAAATATATATATATATAGAGTAATTGGTTACACACATACGATTTAGTACTTACATTGAAGAATATAATTTGATATATATTTAGTTTGACATATTTAACTCTTATGCTTCTCGATCAGAGGGAAAACTTAGTGGAGGAGTGAACCCACTTGGTGTCAAATTCTACAATAATCTCATCAATGAGCTCGTATCCAATGGTTAACATCTCACTCTAAATTTCTCTTTGAATTAAATTCCACTTTCATTTACATATGCTGAGCAGATCAATCGATCTAAAGAATAATTATCTGTTAAAGAATGAATAGTAAAAAAGAAACCTGACGAACAGTTGAAGTATTTGGCAAATTTCATACTCATTCCTAATTTTCCTATACATTTGATGTGAGAAAGGTATCAAGCCCTTAGTGACTTTGCTCCATTATGATCCTCCCCAAGCACTTGATGATCTGTATGGCGGGTTCGTAAGCCCTAACATAATGTAAGTCAACGTGTAATATAGTTTGACTACCTATATATAATAATATGATTATTAAAACTAATGGCAATAACGTGATCACTGGGTCACAATGAATATTTTTAACAGAAATGATTATGGAGATTATGTGAATTTGTGCTTCAAGACATTTGGTGATCGAGTGAAGCACTGGGTCACAATGAACGAACCTAACGGATTTGCTATTAATGCCTACAACGGCGGTACCTTTGCACCAGGTCGGTGTTCTAACTATGAGGGAAATTGCACTTCCGGTAACTCTGCGACTGAACCCTACATTGTGGCACACCATTTGCTTCTTGCGCATTCAGCCGCTGTCAAGATATACAAGGACAAATATCAAGTACAGGAACCCTGCATTCGTTATATATTTGATGTAAATGAATTCTTATATGTATATATAGATACTTGAGTTAATAAACTATCTGAATATATGTGAGCAGGCTTCCCAAAAGGGACAGATCGGGATTACCATAGTCACTCACTGGTGGAAACCTAAATTCCCAGAACAGCTGGCTAGCCGGAAAGCCACCCTTAGATCACTTGACTTTATGTTTGGATGGTGAGTCTTGGATAATAGATCAGCACATCTAAGACGTAATTAATCCCTAAAACTTTA